>NW_010538441.1:9465-23586 GCF_000687285.1 Phaethon lepturus
AAATCCCAACATTCTTTAATTTTCCTGAAACTCAAGTCTGAGTTTGCTTTTCAGTTCCAGCTCCGATAGAATCTCCAGATCAAACTCATTAGTGTGGTTAAATCCAGGTTTGCTGATAGAAACGTGTGGGACAGCAAACAAAATCAGTATCAGGCCTCGAGAGAGGATGTGCCTCTTTAATTGAAAAAGGCAGAGTAATCATTCATTTATTTAACCCAGAGATGATTATAATCTGAAAACCTTGAAATCCTCTTACACAACAACTGTTTTGGCAAGCCCCTCTGTGTTCCAACAAATATTAAACTGTGCTTGCCATTTGTCTAAGGAATCTTGTATTAATAAACATGAAGAAGAACACTTTTACCTCCCACACTCAATGACAGAAGAAAACAAAGACCAGCTGTATTCATCAATGGATCCTTGTTCTGCACATAAAGGCTAATTACATTTTACTTCAAGCCTACACATGGAAAACTTCGCTGCTGCCATCTTGTCAAATTCAGCTTCTGATATTCCAGCTGACAGACTGCAATGACTGCACGTAATAAAGTTCTTTTTGCCATTAACACCTTCAGCGCCCTGCACGCGGGGTATCGCGGGGCGCAGGCGCCAGGGGAGGGGGCACGGGCAGCACCTCCGCCCCCGCTGTACACACGTTACCTGCTCGCTGGCAAAGGGAACGGGGGATTTTCATACACCGGGATGATGGAAGCTAATCTGACTGAAGATTTTAATTTCGGCAACTCATCTCATTTGAAGATGCCTTGCTAGCATCAAGTCCGGACGGTACCTCCGTACCTCACTTTGCACACAGTACTTTGAACGGGGACATTTTGAAAAGATAAACAAACAAGTTGACATAATGATTTCCAACTTTAAGATCACAACAACCAGTCGCTAAGACAGAAACCAGACTCCTTAATGCTGATACTGAAGACTTCTTACTGTGTATTTCTTTTGCTGCCTTTTTTTTGTTTGAAAGATTTTCAAAGTTACAAACAGTTGAAAGACAGCTTTATTCCAAAACTGAAAATCTTAAAAGCACTGTTAGCTTTAAAAAATTGACAATTATCTTTTTTTTTCCTGAAGGCACTCCAATTCATCTGCATCAAATAAGTGTCTGTAAAACTAACAATTCTGGCCTAAGATAAAAATCACATGTTTTTAAAACATAAAATTAAAATTGGCAATACAAGTAGCTTTTCAGACTTAGATCAAAAGAGGGTTTCTTTTTATAAAAGAATCAAACTGTCTTTCACCGTTTTTATTGGTGTTTTTTCAACATTTCTCCCAGCTTTTACAATTAAAGTAGATGACTCAATTTCACTGTCTACATTCAGTTCCCTTTTCATGTTTTTCTAGATTTCCATATTGCAAAATTTGGGCTACAAATGCCACAGATGACTGCTGTTATGCAAGAACTATTCCTGCCATAAATATCTAAAACAATGATAAAATATTTCTGCTGTTATTAGGTCCTACAAGTTTGTTTTCACAGTACATTAGTTTGGGAGATAAAGTACATGCTTAATGTCTGCTTCAGGATCAGTTCTGTGATCACTATATCCCAGACCCAGCCTTCATAATCGTTCTGCTACAGAACACAATAAACTTATTGTTACTGCAGATGCTACTAATTTTATGTAATTCTATATATATTAGGTAAGAATCATATTCAAGATCATATGAAAATATTTCCACGTGAATCTCTCTGAAAGAATGAAACACATTAGAAAAGCAAACAAACATTTTGGAGTACATCTTTTGCTCAGTAGAAGATAAATTACAGTACTTAGGGAAACAGTATTAAAAACTGAAGCAAACACTCTGCAAATAAAAACATTAAAAAGGGTGAGGGGTTATTAGGTTCAGTGCCTACAACCACTGAGCCCTGATCTCCTACTGCTCCTGCAGAAGTAACTGCAAGACAAAATAACAGCAACAGAGCTGCCAGCATCAGTTACATGCAGAAAAAAAAAAAAATAAAGGTAATCTGCAGTAAGTTAGGGCTCCATCAGAAACACCATTTCTATGTGTCTCAGAGAAGGATGAAATCAATGAGGGAACAAAAAATACTTTTGATCATCTTATATGGAACTCAAAGGAAATTGGGACTTAGAGAGCAAAACCAAAATTTACCTAAAAGGTTATCTTGAATGATGTAAAAGGTGTTTCAACTCCAAGTGCCGATTCTTAACTACTATCAACTGTAAGCTCCAAGATCCCCACATACTCTGTACAGAATCGGATCCTCACTGCTCATAGAACCACGCACCAAGAGATTAAAACTTGTTGCCAGTTTGCCTGGTTTTGAAAACCTTGTATTGTCTGCCATAAGCCATACCAGAAAGCACTTACCTACAGACAAAAACAAGACCATGTCATTCCTCCCATCAAATGTAGGCTACAGTTTCTCTTGCCCCAACACAGAGACTGCCAACAGCCTTCCCGTCCCATTTCTCCTGCACCAGAATGGGTGGTAAGGGCAGGAGCAAGGCTTTTCCTCTCCATTTACCCAATCACCTGCCTACCTGGAAGCAGAGGAGAAGCTGGGGCTCTGCAGGACGCGGGTAGTGGGCACAGGGATGTGACCTGCGTCTTCCAACCCTTGTCCTCACAGCAGGCCAGGAACACCCATCTGAAATGGCTGCTTCTTTCCCTTCCCATTTCCAGACACAGAAATGACTCCTTGGGCTTAATACTGCTGATCAAGAGAATTCCTTCTCATTACTAACTTTCCTTAAATATGAAGGGTTCAAAGAAAAACAGCAGAAGTCTGTCTCTCTTTTGTTGTTTTCTGCACCGATTGTGAATAAAACCAGGGGATAATTGAAAACAGTAGCCATTAAGAAGGCAAGGATATGTATTTTTGAGACTACCTTCATGTTCTACTTGAAAACAAGAAAAATGTGCCAAAAATGCTACTGCCTGTAATTTGGGGTGAATGTGGCAGAGTGATGACTGCTACCCCAAAAGCAGAAAGAACCACCGTGCCTAACGGTGAAATAGAAATCCTTCACTAAACTAAATTTTATTTTCACCAAGATTGGAAGATCACAGTAAATATCTTATTTCTGAAATTGCCTTATTTCTAAACAAAATATAAGAAATACATAGTATAAGAGGTACACAGTAGACGCAGCATCTGAGAATGAAACCAGGAATGCAGCAGCATGTGTGCCAGGAAAAATGTCTCGTTGGGTGGAAGAAAATATGAAAACTAATAATGTCTCTATAGGAGGCCAAATTATGACCGTGTTTTCCAACAAATTTGGACTCCTGAACCTCTTCCGTCTTGTCTGTCTCCAACAGACAGATGCAAAACAAAAAAGCAGTGATACCCTGAAGGAAGACATAGAAAGAAAACAGGGAAATCTTACTTTGCAGTAGTTTCTTCATCGTATTTTGTTTTCAGATCAAATAGTTCTGTTCTGGTTTTTTCCAAGGCTAAAAGGCATAAACATGAAGCATTACAGCACTGTAACAGCAGTGAAAAGCAAAACATTACTCCTTTTTCTTTTATTCAGCCATAAATAAAGCTGCACACCTCCTGATGAAAAATTCTTTGCTTTATCTTTCTACCTAGGCAAACCATTATGACTTCCAAAAAACAGAGCTTTTGATTTTTCACAATTTCTTACGCTATTTCTTTTATATTGCAAAAATTCCCAGTTTCTGCCTAACAAAGCTAGATATTGCTAATTTCTTATTAAGCTGGCTAAACTGCTTATTCTTTTGAAATATTTATTGCAGTAATTCAGGGACTAAACTTTCTTATGTTCTCATAGTAAACAAAACCAAATGTGTCCAGACCTGGAACCCGTAAGATGCAAAGATGAAAATTAATGGCAAGCAAGTCACAGCAACAGGCAAGACACACTGGTAGAAACTGGGTTCCTACCAGACCCAGATCACTACATGTATTTATCATAGTTCAGAAATGTGTGAAACCAGAGCAGAACACAACACGGATGAAAAGTTCCATGGTCTGCTTTAATGCAGCGATGCTCTAATACCGTACGTGCTTCATGCTTGGCCTTGTCCACGGTGTTTACCAACACAAGCTGCCACACAAGTGTTCGCTTAAGGTGTGAAGCTGAAGACAAGCGCCGATTCACAAAGCACGTTCAAGCTCTGCTGGATCTCTCTGCACTTGCAAGAGCTGGTTCACACACAGTCCTGATACATCTAATGATCTCTATCCTCTCACCTCCAGCCTCATCACTGGTATAGGTCAGAATAGCAATGCCAAACCTGTTTGCAAAGCTTGAACTTTGTGTTCGGTTTCTTCCAGCTTCGAGGCTGTTGACATCTGTGTCTCCTGCAATTTTCTATAAAAGGAAGAGAAGAGGTGAGAACAGAGCTCGTAATCATGTTAAACAACTTACTTGTATTTTGCAAATTTGGAAGATAGAGTGATTAAATTTCTCAACTATAATCAGACAACTGACAACACCACATAGACTACAAGGTGCTTCAATGGGACCCATAAATCACGTCACATTGCAATGGTGCTCATACTGTGCAGTCCCACTTATTAAAATTTTAACAGTGTAGCCACTTCATAACATAAGCTGTGAACATTATACAAGAGTTGACTGCTATATAAATGACAACTTTAGTGGAAGGTTTACTTGAGCATAATTTGTTTTGGAAATGTCACACACATTAAGAAAATTGTCACCAAGCACCCTCTGTTGTACAAAGTTAGTACAAGAAGAATGATACGTTTCCATTTTACTGTCATAATGAAGAAATTTGTTGCCATAACTGATATAGTGAATAGATGCGGCAGCTGTTTCATCATAGCTATAATGGATGCCAAATGCAGTAATATTATTAGCTACTCTTTAAAAACACACACATATTTCAAAACAAATCTCACTGATATTTTCTATACAACACGAGCAAACCTTTAATATGCTCACATTTCTTATGTACACAGGCAATATTTTCTTGTTTGTGTCAGTTATACACATTTTCACATCATCTGGCCATACAGTCACTACGTTCTCTGCTAAAGGCTAGACTACAGGAGTTATAAAACTCATCTTTGAAAGGGAGATGCTCCAACATCTGCCAGGAGTTCCTTTTTACGACATTGCTTTTAAGATATTCTGCAGATTTCAGAATTGTGAAACGGCTTATGAAACTACCAGCATCCTACCTGCACTCCATAGGGTGGCATAAATTTATTATCCAACACTGCTGACCAGGTTAGTAACTATTTACAGTGAGAAACATGCATCATTTCCCTTCATACCAAATTATATACTCTCAGAACTCAAAATCTCCCTTATACATACTTTTATTTGCATTCTACGACCTGCCATTTTATTTTAAGCATATTTAAATTGCACTTGATAAAGCCACTGTTTACATGCTACCTATCAAAAAGTAACCACAGATATTGGTGAATTAAAAAAAAAAAAAAAAAAAGCTTTGCATTCCCCAGTAGATTCTTCCCACTCCGACCTGAACTTAAAACAACCAAGCCACCAACTAAAAAGCTCATGTAAACTGAAGGGCTTCTACACTAAGTTGAATGTATTATAGCTTCACTGTTATTGTTCTATGGGAGAAATAAATTCTCAAGGTAAGGAACACAGCCTGTAACCCTCTTAAGACCTTTGGTCTTGTCCTGCCCAATTTGTTTGCCCACTAACCCACAAGATTAAAACATTCCCTGCTCATTTGCAAAGGATTAGAAATGCATCCAAGATGCTTAAAAAAAAAAAATCCATAATCAATTGTCAAAATACTTCTTAATTCTGACATGTAGGAATATGCAAACCTTTTCAGGATAATTCAGGAACACGTCCCCTCTCTTACAGATTGCCATAGGAGCAGGGGTGATGCATCTTTTACCCAGGCTCTTGGGTACAGTGTTTCATCTTAAACAGCTCAGGGTTGTACAGATTGTACAATGGTACTGTGACACACAAAGCGAACACAGCAGACTGAATTACACTGCTGGCTAATGGAGAAAGATTAGTGTCACAAAGGACAATACAGCTAGTGGAGAATAAAAGCAGGTTTGCACCCTTCTGAACATGACACCCCACACACAACACTACTGCGAAGAAACAATCTGTCCTTGTTTTACTTCCACACTTTCACAATTGTTTTTCTGTGCAAAGTTGAGTATCAAATGATTCCGTGTCAAACACATAAATCACCAGAATTGCTCAGTATATGAGCTGTCTCAGTACACCGAAGAGAGAGTCCTGGCTGGGAAGATTAAACAGAAAAATACATCTCTCCTCCTCTACAATACCTACAGACACACACACGCACACTCACCTCTCCTTCTCCGCGAAATCATTTTGTAACTTCTGCTCTTTTTCAAGGGCTATATTCTCCGCTTGGTTCTTCAGGGTCTGTTCATATTCTCGGATTTTCTCTTTAAGTGCTTTTATTGTAACCTCTACAGAAAAACAATAGGGGAAGAATGAGTTTACACAGCTCCACGTGGTTCCGCAACACAAGGCTTTCTTTACCCTGTAGGCTCAGTGTGTTTTAAACTTTAGCTCTTCAACTCTGACACAAAATCAATGGATATGAGTCCCTTTGGAGACCTTTTACTCCCTAAATGTTAAATTGAACTTTAAGTGTTTAGGTTGAGAAGGATCAATGGAGTTTGCTGGAAAGCAGGGTGAAGAAGATTCTTCTAACATGACTTAAAAAAAAAAAAAACAGAAGGGAAAAAAAAAATCAATTGTAAAATATAATATCACCCTTATTGACTAGTCTCAAATTAGCTCGCTGCTGAGTGGAGATTAATAAAGTCCCAGTGTAGGTTTAAGTATGCATTTACACATAGGACAGTTAATTCACATAACTGTGCTCATGTTAAAAAAAGGCAGTTTTTCTATGGTTCATGCACAGATGCCATCTAACACTAATTGAACACATATCTGGGATACAGCTATGTTCTGCTTCATAACTGATGAAAAGTACGGCAGTTAAGATTTAACTGCTGTATTAACAGTAGATCAGATTCAACAGACACTCTGGAGCCCTTCACATTCTAGTTGCTCTAACTGCCTTGTCATCGACACTGGGTTTTATGCGCGAGCATTAACTATTATAACTTTCTGAGTACTCTTGTAGCCTTCCAGGGAATTTGCAGAAACCCTTCTCTCAGATAAAGAAGGTATCTTGCATTTACTGTGCCTGGTAACGGATGAGAGAAGATGCATAAGCCGGCAGAGTTACGGCGCAGCATCTTGTTGCATGCCCTGATCCATTCCTACATGAAAGCCCTTTGATCCCACCCACAGGAAAGGACTGAATCCTTATAGGGCTCATGAGAGGAAAAGCAGGACATTCACCAGAGTATGCTTTGTAACAATAATGGAATTTGGAAAAAGCATTAGACTGCCAGAAGACTCGGAGCTAGCAATACATTTCAATGTACTTACACGGAGATGCGGTGGTTTAAAGACATCAGCTTATTAACAGATGCCATTAACAATGCTTTAGGAAAAAATACCTTTGGACATAAAAAGTTTCTCATTCTGCAGAAACATCGTACAAAGATAAACTCTACTATGAAAAGTAAAGCCTAGGGACTTTGGGGAAAAAAATCTCGATATCATCACACAAAACTATGCATAATCCTTTCAAAGTCTAGACTTTTAGACTTGACTAGAGGACTGTAAAGCCAAACAGTAGATAGCTGGTGACAAGGTCCACTGTCTGGGAATTACACTGAAGGCAGCTTGAGCCACTGTGACCACAAAAAAAAAAAAAAAAGGGGGGGGGGGGGGGGGGGGAAGGGGGGGGGGGGGGGGGGGAAAGAGCGGTAAAAATGATTGCCCGCAAACCAGCTACTTCTGAATGAAGGAGCAGGATTTTGCTAGCCCTGCAAAAATCAGATGAGGCTCATTACTGAGTAATAGGCCATGAAAAGGACATGTCACACTTTTTAAAAAAAAAAAAAAAAGCAAAGGGAAATTCTTCTCTGAGATCCGGGAAGTAATACAGTTTCTGATCTTTTCCTGAATAAGTGAAGGATGCTCCTTCACACAGACAAAAGGATGCTCCTTCACATGTACAAAGCATGTACTCTTTGTGCTGGAGACACCCTTGCTCCAGGTATTTTCAGACATAAACCTGCGAAAGTATTCAGGCATATGGAGAAGCAGAGAGTGAAATAATCCCATGGGAATGCATGTAGTTGCATCTTGACAAAGTTTGAATGTTTCTTTTTAGAAGGAAACAAAACTAGAAAAATGAATGCAAGAAGTGCACAAATATGGGAAAAAATTATGACTTTTGTAGGAAAATCTCTTTTTACCTTTAGGCACCTAACAATAGATGTGTTGGACAAGCACAGTTTAATCCTCTACGTTGTTTGAAGAATTAAGTGTCGTCTTTACTGTTCAGGTCAGCTAACGCTTGTTAGCCACTGCCATTTATACCAGTTTTGGAAGAAGTTCTTACAGGCACTGCATAGCTCGTACACAGCCCTCCAAACAAAGCGATTAACTGATCAAAGCACCCTTAGCTAACAACAGGCTTTTCCCTGGATATCTTATTAACCCTTGTTTGAAACAGAGTGTAAAACTATTGGACTGGTGTGAAAAACAATGCAAAGACTACAGTGGCTAAAGGGAAAGGAAGTTAGTGCACTCTGGGGAAAATAAAAAATGCCAGTTTATGAGTGGTTGCAGCAAAAAAACTCTTTACTCAAGATCTTCTCCACTTTCTGGGATGAACCCCTATGTCATGCCTGGATGTCCAGGATGCACTGCCTCAGGAAAACTCTGCACAGTGAACTGCAATTATGTACATTTCCAGCAAAAATACTGTCGGGCTTAAGAGTGTTATGGCTCCCACATGACATCTTTGGCAGTCCAGGCTGAATCCTTGCATGCCAATACCTGTCCGCTCCATAGGTCACACCCTCTATGTTAAAACAAAAAATGTAACTGCATATATGCTCCTTCTGCTGAAAATGAGGTGTAAGACAACTTAGTGGCTAAGGTAGCTTTCAGATGTTACCCACCTGGGTGCAACAGTTCCATAATATTAAAAAAAACCCACCACCCTCAATTTTCCCAAATACCTAGACAATTTACCTTTCCACCACCCAGAACTGAGTATTAAACATGGAAACGAATAGTCCAATGTATAGGCAAGTAGGTGTACAACTGAGCAAATTTCATTTCCTGGTGCAGGAAACTTTCTTCTGAATCACAAGGAAATTTGAACAGTCTTAAAGACAACAGGCTTTAATTCTCATTGAGATTTTCATGTATTTTCATGTACTCTAGTCTCATTAAAACTAACTTAAATAATTAAACAGTATTAGCTTGTATTTACAGCGCTCTATGAACAGTCTCTGGAGTAAATATAAAGTATGTATGCTGCATGTACTCCAGTAACACATTTCAGATTTAAACAAGGAAAAACAAGAGTACAGAAAAAGTTCCATTTTCTACAGATTTGTATGTGTATATAAAATACTGGATTTTTGTGTTTGTCTGTGTAAAATATGTGTACTACAAGCACCCACACCCATATTCAGCTTGATGTCAGTAGTAGCACCGTCTCTCATAAAATGTCTACTTATAACTTCAGTCAGGGGTGTAATTTTCAGGTAGCGCTGAAGGCTACAACCGAATATGCAGAATAAGAGCTCCATTCTCTGACTTGCTGCTGCAGAAGGTGAAACTTGTAAAGGAATCTGAAGAGTCCACCTGAAGTCATAACTATATGCATAAATACAGAAGTGGCTATAATAGACTATTATACTTTCTTTACTGAATTTCAAGGTACTGTCAATCCTACCTGTAAGAAATAAACCTGAATTTAATCTCTGTCTTCAAATTTCAGTATGCATTAAAGCTGATAAAAGAATATGTTTGCAACCTACCCTGATTTTTCACCTCGGCGAATTCTTTATTGTATTCCTCTAGAGTTTCCCTAAGTTTCTGGTTCTCTGTTTCAATATCGTGCATACGTTGAACCTTCAGCTGAAGCTGCTGTCCTAAATCCAAGGCTGGAACCGGATCTGAAAAAGAAACAGTAAAATAAAATGTAGGATAACAGAAACACTTCTGGGACTCAAGCAGTTCAGAGCACAAGTGTCCTTTTTTCCTCTATTAATATCCACTTTAAGTGCCAGTAAGGCCCTACTTGGAGTTATTATTCCTCTATGTTCCTCACCTCCTACCCTGCAAACTTCAAAAAACAGAGATAGTTCATTGTATCTATGCTAACCTTTGAATTGGGGCATGACGCCTTCATCCTGGTGTTAATCCCCAGGGCAGAATCCCTGAGTGCAGACAGTCATGATATGAAGGCACGTGAGAGTCTTAAGTTTCAAATTTTTCTTTGCAAAATGAGAATTTCTGGGTAAAAAGCAATCAAATTGCATGGCTCACTGACAGCTAGTGTCCCTCACATACCTCTGCTTCTGTGGGAGTGAATTTATGAAGCAAATTGTGCCCTCCTGCACAATGAGCTCCAAAAGGTTATTTGATCATGGAGGTCTGAGTTACACTTTTTCTAACTAACAGATCAATAATTATCAGAAATATTGCGTGGATCTAATCAATCCCATGAACCTTGGGTTTTGTGATTCTTGTTCCCTCTTTTTCTTATACTAGTAATTGAATAGAAATTAGAAATCATTTTGAGTGTCCTCTCAGTATTAATTCTCTGATGTTCAATCCCCTTCTGCCAAGGAAAGTCCTTAGCACACACCTGGCATGTGCACATGTGCTTTGTTCCGGCACCTCTTCCCAGTCGGAACAGGAAAACACCGGAGTCTGATGGACTTTATAAAAGATTATTGAATGTATTTCTGTTATGGGCGCCAGCATCTCTTGTGAAACGGCTGCAAAGATTTAGTCTCCTGTTGAGGAATGCTAAACACCAAACTCAGTGGATCAACAACAGTATATATTAGGGAGTTCACTTAATTTTCAACCACCACAGTCATTAATTTTTCAGACCACCCTCAGTCTCTGGAAACACATAATAAGTCTATTGTACCTCTGTTAACACATTAAGCATGAGCCTGTGTGTTTTTTCAATATGCCAGCGTTGTTTCATAGTTTATAAAAGAATAGTACTGGGTTATGTTGAGCTCAGAGACATTATAAGTAGCAGCCTGCTGCATTTTGTTACTTCGGTTCTTCAACAGCTTATGGCATTACCCTGTTCATAATACAAAATCTAGGTTGCTTGTCATCTGTTCTCTGTACATACATAGTTTATGACTACATAGCTTTTTCATTTATGCTTTTTAGGCCAAATACTTTTCGTTATTATTATCTGTATTAAAATATTTATAATAAATCAAACTTAAAATGTTATTGTGGCAGAGACAGAGGGTACAGGTAAGGAATTAAATATAGAGTTTAAGTCACAGCAGTAGCACGAGTTAAAGGCCCTGCAATATTTACGTATGGTCCAGTTATGGTACGGGCTGTCACAACATCACCCTTCTCCCATGTAGGTCTGCTGACCTTTATCTGAAATGACTGTTTTTGTCACACTTCTGCAGCTCAGCATTTCTCCGAAAGAGCTAGCCCAGGACATTCATCTGCTGAACATAAAGAAAGCCTGGATTGTCTCAACCTATCCGCAACTTAAATTGTCACAGAAACCGCAAAACGTATCAGGCAGGGATCTTAAGCTTCAGCCGTGATACTTCTCTGAAATAGTGTTAAAATGCCACAATGAAAGAAATTGAACTTTACAAAATTGTGGGTGCACTTCTTCCCCCTCATTTTAACATGCCCATTGTAAAAAGCCAGGACACCCACAAGAGCTATTTTGCTCCAGATACACAGGGCTTTTTATATTTAAATCAGTAGAGAATTAAAAGACAAAAATAACATGGGCATTATAAAGTGAATAATGACTAAACCTTTAGTCAAATTTGCAATCCCTGAGAAGCTTTATGTACAAAATGAAAATGTTTGCAATCTCATAATTATTCATCAGGACATGTATATTTAATTCAGCTCTATTAAAGGTTAATGTTCAAGTAGCAAAACAGTGGCAGAACAAACAAAATGTAAAAACAGTCTCTGTGCATTAAACTTCAAACTTTACTAGAGCCTATCTGAAGGACTAATGGCCTGCAGCCACTAAGTACTGCTTAAGGATATGTAAAAACCATGGCTGAAGCACCTCTTAAGACTTAATTTTTATAAACTGCATTCAAGAAAACTAATCATTGCATGACAATGAAATGACCAAGACATTTTGGGCAGAGAGACAAATACTTAATTTCTCATGGCAAGCCCCAACATGCTTTTTAACCTCAAAAAAACTAAAAACCCATGATTTCTTAAGTATTTATAAACACCAATTAATCTGAAACAAATATAAACCTTACAGTCAGAACAAGTTTTTTCTTACCTGAGTGGAGCAGATTTAAAAATAAGCAAAAATACTCTCCTCTTCCCAACATAAGCATGCATGAAAAAGCCTACCTTTTTATATTAACCAGGCTTACGAAGTATGTTTCATGTCATTTAACAGGAGGTCACTGAATTTTTAAACAAGCAATGGACCACAACTTTCAATTCATTACACAAACAACAGGCATACACATTTCAAAAAAATCAAGTGGCACTAGCTTATGTAGCAAGGCAAAGGAGGAAAGGCCCTTTCTGCAGTCTGTAAAAGAGAAAAATCATCTCATTTAACACTTGAATGTGGCAAACGCATCACAAAGTATTCTGTTGGTTTGAATCTTCTCTAGCTTGCAAAAGTTCAGAATCCCTGCTAGGCACCAGATAAGTAAGAAATGAGAAAATTGGTAAAAGGAATCTGATCATCCAGAACTTGAAAAAGTGTTTTGCAAGATCATTATTGCCCAAGAGTAAACAGAGATGTCTGTTTTACACTAAATTTGGTAATTTTTTTCCTATTGCTTCCTATTCTGTTCTCCTTTCCTAATCCACTTGTTGCATCCCACACCCACAAAGAAGCCCGTTGCATCACGTGTTTGCAGGCAGCCCAGCACATCTGGATCCGCTCCCTGGTAAGGCTTGCTCCCTGCTACCACAGGGGAAACGATAGATGCCGCATTTTAAAACCAGAATCTGCAAAGCCTGTTCCTGCCTTCGCTTCCCAACGAATTGCCTTCCAGTGCCACTTCACAAACGGACCTCTGAGCACGTCCCTGTGCTCACTGCTGTGACACACCACACCGCTCCCCCGGCAGACGAGCTTCTATCCACACCAAGGGGGTGGATGGACACATCTCAATGAACACGGACATGAAAAAAAGTAATGTTCCATACGTAACGTAATTTTTATAACAGTTAATACTTCATACCAAACAAGCCAGTGCAACACAGCCGCAGTAACACCTCTCAGACTGTTCCTGCAGCATATACATGCCCTGACGATAAATCTTTTCTGAACAGCAGTGCAAAAGAACCAATTTGGGGTTTTTTGGCTGCTGCTGCTTATGCATGTAAACTACGTATTTTACCAACAATTTTAAAAGAAACGCAAAGCCGGATCTCGCCAAAACAGCACATTACACAACTAGCAAGAGGCAGCACCTCACCACCCGCAGCCCCACGCTGCTCAGGCCAAACCCAACCTCAACCCAGGAGGTAACACAGGACTATCGATGACCAAAGTGAGCTTCGTTTTAAAAAAAAAACACACACCCCTTCCTCTCTCATTCTGTGAGCTGAAAAAAGACACAGATCTTAATAATTCAATCTAAGTGTTTACACAAAGAGCACTGTGGGTCCCGTTGCCCTCCCCTGTCATTAGGCAGAAATGAATGCACCCCCTTGTGAGCGCTGCTCCTGCGATGACATCACGCTCCTGCCTGCGTTACTTTTCGCCAGGGCACTCTAGGCTAATGTAATCATACGATTACATAATTAACCCAGCTGTCTCATTAAGAAAATCAACTGGAATTCAGGGCATAATTAGTCATACAGCAATTAGCATGCTGATGAGCAACTGATGAAAAGCTGTCTCGATATAGAGTGTGCTGGGACCACCCTCGTTATTTAAGCAGGGGGGGAAGCCCACCTCAGCTCTAGGAAAATAAGCTCGTTCTGGGGAGTTAATGTTTAAAACCCCTTGGCCGAGGTCGTTTCTGCGGCGAGAAGCCGCCTCCCGCCC
>NW_010538442.1:0-443 GCF_000687285.1 Phaethon lepturus
GCGCTGAGGGCAGCGGGAGCGAGCCTGGGGGGGGGCCTTTGGGATGAGCGGTTTCTCCCCCCGCTCGCGGAGAGGGCAGGCAAGCCCCACACAGAGCGAGGGCTGACAGCCCTGCTTCCTGTGACCCCGCGACTCCGCCCGTGCTGCTTCAAAGCCGCTCACCTCGAGTTTTCCGCATGAAACGGACACTCGGAACAAAAGGCCTTCTGTCTACCGCCCCCGCCCCGCTGCTGCCTCCTGTGTGTGGGGTTTCTGGGCCTGTCAAGGTTGAAAGCGCCCAGGTCATCAGTGAAGGCAGGCCTGGGAAGAGTGGCTCTGAAGTGACAAAAGTGGTGGGACACCAAAAGCGCCCCTCGAAGCCTGGCTTCGTCTGGGGCCTGCCCTGCCAGCCGGGGTGCGCTGAGGGCCCTGTGTGCTGCCAAACCTGCCTGCTGCTGCTGAAC
>NW_010538442.1:457-70152 GCF_000687285.1 Phaethon lepturus
CCCTCCGTCCATCCCTTCCGTAATCACCTTTTTCTTGTGCACCTTTTAGAGGGTTTGGACACTATGCTGTGCCATTCTGTCTTTCTGATGAATTTTTGTTCTCATTTGTCCCCAAAAGATGGTCTTTTAGCCACTACCTATTGAATCAAAACACCTAGTGTTCACTTTGCCTGAGAAAGCCTGCTATTTAAACACTGATTAAACACCAGAGGCCAAGATGGCTTTAATGATCTAGTGATGTCTGTTATAAAGAGTGACCGTGGCAAATAAGGATTATTTGGAAGAGACTAATAATTAACTCTGGTATCTTGGGGGCAGGAAAGAACAGGAAAAATAAATGTGTGGTGATCCTCCATGCTTTTTAAGTCAGACCTCTGAGCAGGCATGATTAACATGGTGCACATAATAGGAATCTTTGTGTATGGGATATACTCCAGCTTGTTGAGATGAACAGGAAATAAATTCTCTCCTTTTTGCCCGAGTTGGATCTCACCCAATATTTCTAGGTCACAGATGGACTCAAGACTATTTCTATTGGCCTAAGGAAAAACACTAAAGAATAATGTTGTACTACAAGATTACAAACATAACTTCATTCCATAGTACAGCAATATCCTTAAATTGTCATGTGACTAATCCTCTAGAGAGGGATCCTATTGCTAAAAGGGCTTCATGGCTTCTAAAGAATGTCATACTTTTATCTGTAATCTCCTCCATTCTCTAGTTCTGGCATAAAATACGTGGTTGTGCTATACAGTTTTACTAAATGCATGCAAAAAGTATTTTTTTTCTATACAGTCTTCTTGACTGCACATGCCCTAATAGTTCATTGGTATGAATCCCTGTCAGTACAAAAGATGTCTCAGTTACTAGTGAGAAAAGTGAGCTTCTGCTTTCTGAAGTGCAGAGCATGCCACTGTGACTGGGCTCCCTATGCAGTACTATGGCTTCAATGCTGCTTGGCTTCATGGTTGTTTTTTTTTTTTCCCCCTGGGTTTTTCTTTCTGTTTTTGTTGTTGCTGTTGATTCTTCTGATTTTCCAAGAAGATGCTTGAAGTAGATAATACTTTATATGCGCTGAGTTTGGGGCAGTGTTTTAAGTGTAACATCAAAATAAATTTGGCTAGTTTCAAAAGAATAAAGTTCATTTGTGTGCTGTATCCTTAGACGCTTTTCTTAATCACTGGAAGAATTCTTTATTTATGCATAACCAGCTTACTATTAGGAAAGTGCAAATCTCTTTAGAGTGTTTCTTAACTGCGGAGTTTGACCTTTGATTTAATTTCTGCCTGTTTTTGCCCTTCATACTCCAAGGATAAAAATTTCTCCTGGTAGGAGAAAATTTCACCTAAGTACAGAGAATGCAATAGCTAAGGTGTTAGTATGGTATTGGACTAGCATCCAAATCCCATTCCCTGAATAAACTCTGTATAATCTCTATATCTGGCACCATTGTAATGAAGATAGATGCATCAAAGATTGTAAAACCACATTAATAAGAACCAGATAAGTATCAGAGACAAAAATAAGAAAAGTAGAATAATATTTCTGACTTCACCTATCTTTAAATGCAGAGTGCATCTGGTTTCCAGTCATCCCACCAGCAGCGACACTTTTCATGTAATTGGTGTTTTTCCTTTTTCAGAATGCTTTACAATCACGTTATGAAACCTAAGCACATTTGAGAAGCTGTGCCTTCTGCTTTTGTTTTAGCTTGCATTGTTTTTAATGTATGTAGAATGTCCCTGACTGATCTTAATATGAAGTAACAGATGTGTTAATGTAAAATTCGAGTTGGGTTGTTCCCTTGTATATATTGTGTTGCCTTTATCACTCTCCGTAACTCATATTAAAAACTTATGATTAGATGTCACTGGTATGATACTTTGGGTATGAAAACACGAAGTCTGTCGGTGTTGATAGCTGTACTCTACGGTTCTGAAAAAGCAGATACAAGAATTGAGAAAAAGAGATTGCTGTCGCACACCACCTCCTCAGTGAAGTCCCACTGCTCGCTTTATTCATGCACCCTCCCTCCTCCTCTCTCACTTACTTCGTTTACCGTCTTAGGTTTTCATTGCACTTTGAGAAGGTTTTTAATTTCCCCAAGGGTGAAATACTCCTGCTTAGTGCAACACTCCTAGCAGAGCTAGCAACGTGGCGGAGCTCCCCAATCTAGCACAAATATCAGGAATTAGATAAACCTTGAAAGAGAGGTTTGTAAATATGATCCTCTAACCTTGAGGTGTTACTATAAGAAGTCAGGATTGTGGCGAGCACACATTTGTGGTTAGTGCAAGCACTTTGCTGTTCTTGATGACCTTGTCGACTGCCGTGCCTTTACTATGTAATGTTGTATTTCAGGCGTAGTCTAGGAAAGTTTTGAGTTGGTCGCCTTGGATAATCAGCTCAGTTATACAATGGAACATGCTGATGAGGAAGCCAAGACCTGGCGTTACTGATGTCTGTGTTGTAGAGGCAACTTGAGCTATATTGCCAGGATTTATAACTACAGGGCCCTATTGAAGTTCTCAGGAGGGTGATTCATGTAATGTGTCTTTTTGCTTCACAGCACAGCAATGGCTTGATTCACTGCCTCATATTTTATGCTGCTGCAACTCTAGCAGAGTAGCAAATGGGTTCTGTAACTTTGTCTTGTGCCTGCATCAATGGCTTTTGTTTGTTTCTTTGCTTTTGCTGAGGGCAATTAATATTAGTCTCTGCTAATTTGGGCAACCCACTGCTTGTCTCCTACTGTCATGCATCATCCTGGTGAGTTTATTGCTTGCTTTATTTCTCACCGCACCACTGGTCTGTGCCCTCCCAGTGCCCTCCTGATTGCCAGTTGGGGTTCTGAAGTATTTGGGGGATGGCAGCAAGTGAAATGGTAGGGCAGCCAAAGGGACTGCTTGTCAGCCAGGCTCTGCGGCTCCCCCCCCCCCGCCCCCCCCTGCGGCCCCCCCGCCATGACCCTCGGCGCACAACATGAAACGGAGCTGTCAGCCGGGCTGGGAAGGGAATACCCATTGAAGCAAATCAGCCAGTTATCGCCCTGTGACAATTGACAGGAGAAGAACACGAGACAGATATCCTGCTCTGAAAGGTTACTCAAACAAAAATCCATTGTTCCTGTTTCCCCATGACACAACCTGAGAAAGGAGAGACACAACAGAGTGTCTCCCTCACAGTTGAGAGAGTCTTTTCAGGAAGGGTCTGCGAGCTCTGTGTTTCGGAAACACTGAGCTATCTTTTTTTCTTTCCTGCACAAAGCCCTAGCTGTCCTGTGGATAATGTTGTGCGGCATCTGCATCACTTCTTGCTGTGATACTTGGCCAGGGGATTGGGATTAAAACTAATTTAGTTATAGTGCTTCTGCACTTCATGAGCAAAGGAGAGTCCTGGTAATTAGCCTTGGTCCTGCTGCTTCTGTATCGCTACCCAGACTGGTTCAGTGGGTATGCAGTGGATGGAACTTCTTCAGTATAAAATGGCTTTATACACACTCAGAGTGGTGGAATTTGCTTGCTTGGATAAATCTGTTAAAAAAGATGAAATGCTGCTGTTTCCTGAAAAGAACGTTAACAAAAATTCACCACTGACGTGGGCAGGCTTCTGTGTCTGTCTGCACAGAGAGGCCCCCTCTCCCACCTCACTGGGAGATAATGGGAAAAAGATTTCATTCTCACCCAAAGAAGGGAATATTTTGCATTTCAGCAAACCAAAACAGTGTCTGCTCTGTTTTTATTTGACCAGCAATGGAAATCTTTTCAAGCAAGCAGTCTCTTCCATTTAACAGTAACAGAAGTCTGTCCTGGCAGAGGGAGGGGTGGGTAGCGATCGCTGCAGTGGTCAGGTTTAAATGCAAGGGTGAAGTTTTGAGTTAACAGAAGTGTCTTTTAAAATTTGACTGTCCTTTGCCATTCTAGCTAAGGTGCCTTTTAACCACAGAGCTAGTTCACTTGCCTTGCTCTAGAATTTTATATTTCCTTTAATATATATGAAGTAATCTTACAGGCATCCCACCTCCTTTCATGATAAAGCACAAAAGCTGTTCACATTCTCAAGAAGGGCATTTTATGCAGTGTTTCTTCAGGAATCGCTCATTTAACTTTGTAAGTCAGTCAACCATCAAGGCCCTGTTTAGTGACCCTCCTTCAGATAAAGGGAATTAATGCAGCTCCCCCTGTCCTCTCTGTTTTACTTCAAATGCCAGCCAGAAAGAAACATACTGGTGTCCTCCCACCCAAAAGGTTTTGAAAGTGAATCCAGCCTTTGTTAGCTTGAGAAATCATGGAAGGCAGTTGGAGTCTAGATATTCTGGCACTGGCTATCGCTAAGCCACCAGCCTGACCCAGTGAATAAAAACTGAAAAGTCTGTTCAGTTTAAAAAAAAAAAAAAAAAAAAAAAGGAGGAAAATAGATACTGGTACAATTTTCACTTGTTATGAGAAGCAGGTGATCACCTTCTCAGAGGAAAATGAACAAGGGAGAGAGAAACAGTGGAATCAGTATTAAAACAGTGTGAGGGACCCATCTCACCCTGGGGAAAGGAAAGGAGAGAATGTAGAATCGAGATGAAGCAAATTTATCTCTGGTCCAACGCTGAGTACTAACCGCAGATGAGGATGAAAAAGAATAACCCTTCTGCATCCATGTAGCAAGGCTTCTCCAGCCTTCTGGCTGGTGTAGAGTGTGGGGGTCACGGTGGGCTTCATGTTCTCAGTAGCGGTGGCAGGAATTTGTGGAAGACGGCAGCAATGGTAGCTGAGCTGCTACGTGCACTTTGCAAAACTGAGGCAAGTAAGAGCTCTGCAAACCTTGGTACATGCACGGGTGCAGCTAACGTCAGTGCATTGGGTAGGAGAGATGGCAGAAGCTGGTGGCTTCAGGATGGGTGCCGGGCTGTGGCAGACTGGGTCCCCACTGCTTGCTTGCCCACGAACTGGTGGTGTTGGAAGGGGAAGAAGAATGTGAGGTATGCGGGGAAGACTGGGGAGAGAAAAGAATGTCAGGATGGAGCACACACTGGCCTATTCCTTCCAGAGATACTGTCAAAAGCTTATTCATTTCCCAAACAAACCAACCAGTTTAACAGTTGTGCTTGCAGAATACACTCCTTTATTTTCCCCTCCGGCACCGAATATTTTTAATACATGGGTTAAAAAATACAGGCTTGCTTCCAGACGTGTGGTGTGCATGCCATTCAACCTACTGATGCCAGAAGAGTTTTTTTGATTTTTTTTTTTTTTTTTTTTTTTTTTTTTTGTGTTTCTTTTTTTTTTTCCTTAAGAAAAGCTGAGAAATAGCACAACTATGGAGACTGCAAAAGGCTTCTGTTCTCTCTGGTTCACAACTGTGTGGATGAAATGTGATAAATGTAATAGTGGGAGGTTGCTCAAGAGGAAATATATGTTTAGGCATCACAGTTCGTTTAAGATGAAAGGAATCCAGAACTGGAACCGGAATTGCCTCAGACGAGAAACTTAGGCACAAAGCTTAGGCTTGTTAAGCTTTTTGTGCAGTCGTGAGAAGTCATAGCGCTGGCATCCAAAAGCCCATATCTTTACCTGAACTTTCTACTTGAACTTTCCCCAGTTTGGGCGAAACTCTGGAGCTGAGATTTTATCCACATGGATCATGTTACATTATTCCACCAGGGATAAAAATTGTTAAAATAGGAGTGGATTGAGTAAGGTTTTTCTTTTCTTTTTGTTTTTGGGTTGGGGTTTTTTTTTTTTTTTGTGGAGGCCAACCAGCCCACCACAGCACTATGATCCCAGTTTGGAAACACCCCAGGCTCTTTTGCATACACGCATCTGGCATACGAGGTTTGTGGGAATAAAGTCCTGACTCAAATAGTACGTAACTCACCAGCAAAGGGGTCCTTCCTGAAAGCAGGCATGAGGGTTGGACAATTAAGTAGGAAACAGAGGTCTGGAGTAAAAAGATTCACCTTCCTGTGATATCCTGTTTGATATCACAGGAAGGTAAGGTTTTGTAGAGTAGCATCAGGAAGTTTTTTTCAGCAGATGCCATCTTGTCTCTACATGTACACGCACATAGTAAGATGCAGCAGTTCCCATCCCCAGAAGCTTTGTCTTGAACGTGGTAGTGCACGGCTCTGCTCTTTCCAGCCTCTGGTGCCCTGCTTCTGCCTACTTGTCCTGCCTGCCGCTCCTTCCCCTCCTCCTGCCTTCCCAGTCCTGCAGTCGACAGGGCGGAGAGCCCCACTTCCAAACATGTGCCAGCGCTTGCCTCTGAATTTGTGTGGAAGGAGGTTGTACAGAAACATGAAGAAACAAAACGGCATGTATAGAGGGGTATGCATTGAGGTCCTTGCACATCTGTTACATAGATTTAAAATAACTGCGTCAAAATCCCTGAAATCCCATGAATCCTCTGTGCAGAGCATTACTGCATCTTAGCCCCATGTCAGGGAACCAGAACCAAAGAAGCCCTTCTATATACTCTTCTTTTCCCCCTGATTTGCAAAATACACAGTAGTTTAACCTGGCAAAAACTCAAAACTGCCCCTAAAATACAGTCCCTCCTGACTGTGGATTGTCCATCTCCGTCAGTGTTACACATGATCCAAGGAATTGTCCCGTGACTGGACTAACCAACTGTGTCCATTTTGTTTGCAAAGCCTGTTATTTTTGTTGTCTCTTTTGTTGACTATATTAGGAAAAATTTCTTTACAGAGAGAGTGGTCAAGCACTGGAACAGGCTGCCCAAGGAGATGGTGGAGTCACCATCCCTGGAAGTGTTCAAAAAACGTGTAGACGTGGCACTTCAGGATATGGTTTAGTGGGCACGGTGGTGTTGGGTTGATGGTTGGACTTGATGGTTTTAAAGGTCTTTTCCAACCTTAATGATTCTGTTATTCTGTGATCTCCCACACTTCTTTTAGCAAAGGTAATCTGCTGCTCTTATAGTTTATGTCCTCATGTTTTCCTTCTCCCCAGCTCTCACCAGCAACTGTTTCATAGCACCAAAAGCATAGTTCCCTGGTAGGGCCCTTGGTTGTTGCCCACTAGCCAGCAATCGGTTCTTTCCAGTGGGAGGAGGGGAAGCAAAAATGAAAATATAATAAAATGCAAATTAGAGATTTAAAAAAAAATCAATCCAAAGGGGAAACTCCTGTTTTGCCTTTACTACCAAGCTTCCCATGAAGTCTTAGCTTGGAGGTGTTTCAAGGCTTGAGGAGTTTCAGGGAAATTTGTGTCTTTTGAAGGTGTGTGGAGGGAGGATATACAGTAGGAGAGCAATCATCTTTTCTCTCTTTCACCTCAGCCAGATCTGTGAAGGTCAGCTGATAGCCGTAACAACAGAGAACAGCACGTGAAACGTCTCACACTGACTTATTTTTCTCCTCTTTGTTGGTGTTAAAACTCTCATCTAATACTCAGTGTAAATTTGTATCTCCACAAAACTGCCAAAAATGGTTATCTTTGCTGCCATCTGTTTATGGTCTGGTCTCCCAAAATCATTCTTTAAAGGAAAATGACTGATTTCCAAACCCCTCCTACTCTTCTGTTATTTTTAACATGCAATTCAGTCCGATGTTGTTTAAAGAAAAGATCATTGCATTACTGCATGTTGCAGGACTCTCAGGAAACAATACTAGAAGAGAAGGAACGTGGGAACTCTGTTCCCTCTCTTTTCCATTGCTATCGCTTGCAAACTCTGAATGCTTCCAGTAACAGGGTAGCCAAAGACAGGGTGAAAAGGACAGAGCGTGTTCCCATTGGCAAAGCTTCCCTCAACTTCACTGGGACCGGGATTTGGCCCACGCTGCGTAGCATCCCGAGCCTTGGCTTTGACTTAGTTGGCTCCTCATAGTAGATTGTCTCTGCTGAGGGAGGCGGCGCTGCTGATAACTCTGCTCTCACAAGTATCCATCGCCGTTGTTCTTCTGCTTGCTTTGGAATGAGTACTTAGGCTTGCACAGCTGATAGAAGCACCAGTCTTGGGATCACGTAAAAGGAAGGCTGCCCACAACAGTTTGCTTGTCTCTCCTTCAACACCTACGCTATCTCCTGTCTGCCCTTTCCCTCACATCCCAACTGACTCATGTTGTTTGCTCCTGAAGTCTGACAAGGGCTTGAGTCATAAGGGTTGACACAAGGATTTGACTCCTCACCTCCTCAGAGTTCAGCCCTGTCTGGGAGCTGTAAAGATCTGTCTCCACGTGTGCTCATGGCTTTTGAGGAGGGGCTTAGCTCATTTGTTGTGCCATAAGATCCTGGGGAATGTACATCTGGAAGCCATTGCTAAAAATCCCTGGGAGTGTCAGGGTACTGCAGAGGGTCTCCTTTAAAGTTTTGAGATAGAATGTGTTGGCTCTGGCTCTCTAGACAGTAGGTAGGCACTGTAAAAAGGACCTTACTCATGCTCTCAAAAGTAAGGCACTGTAGTGTGCAGTAGTGAGCCCAGCTACCGCAGAATGGGTCCATGTTTGCTATCCCAGAAGTTGTTGCTTCCAGTGAAACACCATGGTATGGATGAACATTTGCCCAAAAAGAAGACCGTGAAGGCCCTACGTGTGCAATCCCCTCTCCCCAGAACATAAGCAGTGGTCTGGCGCGACTATCTAGTGGTGTAAATGCTGGCTCAGAAGATGTGTTGGGAGAGCAGGTTTGAGGTATATATGTATATGTGTATAGGGTCAAAGGTTTGGACTAAAGCTGGTGGAATAGGCTTCTCAGACTGGTCTTATAATTTCATTTTCCTTATTTCTCAGAGATGGGGCTTCTGGTGCAAAGATCAAAAGTGGGAAAGGATAAGAAATGCAAGGTCCCAAATGGTGATTCCATTTCTTTTACATGGTGGAAAGAAAAGTCTGTCGGACCAAGTTGCACTTGTAGGAGCTATAACCACTGTGGGGAGGAATGGAGGGAGACATTTCTTTGAATTTGTGGGAAAAGGGAAAGAAAAAAGGAAGATGGATAGAGAAATAGACTATTATTAATCAAAATAATGAGAGATAAATAGTCAGGGGCATTAGGGATACAAAGCAGCCCACACCTTATGTGGATCAGTGCAGATTATAGCCTTTTCTGTCTTTTGAGAAACCTGTTCCCCTCCTTACTTTGATTTTTAAAACATTCTGCACTTGATAAATAACAAAATTTAAAGACTGAACCACATTCTGGTAGCAGCCAAGATAACTTTATGAAGAGAGACAAGCTTGTGTTAAATTAAAAAATATATATATGACGCTAGAAAGTTATGTAAGATTCTATTTTAAAATCATCTGGTCCTAATTTACTAAATTTACTGCCTCAGAGCTAATGCCAAGCTGCTACATTTGATTTATAGAAATACTTTAGCACATTTTTCCATCAGGCTATTGTAGAGTATATTTACTGCCTTTTTATTATTGTTAAAAATGCAGACTTCTTTAAAGGAAAAAAACATTTTTGAGGAGCTTATTGATAGTTTCTCACAGGATGCCAGGAGACATGCAGATAGTAAACAATGCCGTGTGCTTAGGAACATTCCACTCGATTTTCAACTCCTTCGCCATCTTTTTTTTTTTTATTTGTAATTGAACAAAGTGATCCATCTGGTAAATGGATGTTTGAAAATGTCCGGTTTGTGCCAAACCACTTTTCTTAAGCACAGACTACATTTTTTTTTCAGGCAAATATTTAAACAGCAGCCGTACTGTGATGCATTGCTAACCATTAAAAAAACACACAGAAAACCCAGACAGCGGGCAGGGGGGAGTCGGGGTGGAAGAAAGCTTAGCAAATATTCCATTAAAAATCTATCTAAAAATATCATGCTAAACAGCTTTCCTTCTTCCCCTTTCTCTCCCTGCAAAGGGTTTCCAAATGGGAAATGGCTGCTAGGGAGTAGAACCTATGCCCTGTGTTCTGCAGAGCGATTGGGCATGTGCTTAACTTTACACCTCCTTATTCGCTTGTACGTGTGGGCTTCACTGAACTGGGTCTGCGAGGAGTCTTCGCCCACTCGTGCAACAAAACTGTGGTCCACAAGAGTTACGATATTGAAGGTTTTGAGAAGTCAAGGTAGCTTTTTTCCTCCTGCATCCATTTGCTATTGAACTTGTCTGCAAAGTCTGAACCAGATACAATGAGTTCTCAAATTTATGGATATTGGGTGGAGCTCTGGCACCTTTCCCTAATTTTTATTCATCTCTCTATACTGATCTTCTGAACCCAGAAGTGCCAAATACCACAAGCAGAGGGAATTTTTCTGGTTTTTCCAACTTGAGCAGAAGTAGGTGGTATTAGACATCCTCTCTTCTACTGTGGTAAACTCAGACTAATTTGGATCTAATCTAGCAGTCATACCAATACCTCCTCTCCAAAAGTCTCCATGCAGTTACCTGGAACTTGTATTTCCTGCTTTCATTTTGATACCTCTCTTCCCTTGTCCATCTCTACAACTGCTCTCTGCTGAGTCTTAGATTCAAATTCAGAGTCTCCTGAAGTCACACAACTGGCCTGTTTTGAGTCCATAAACTCCCTCCCATTTTAAAGCCTAAATCTCTGAATAATTTTGAAACTCCAGGGATTGGTATTTTTTGCCTTGATGCAGCAAGACACCATACTCTTAATGCCAGCTTCAAAAAAGCATCAATGCTTTTAAAGTGTCTGGTCTCAATAGCAGTACTTCCAGATGAGTTGGGTTTGCACAGCTGAAGGGGCTGTTACTTCAGTAAAAGAACGAGAGGGAGTAATCCCGATCCTAACAAAGCTGACTCAAGTGGGGCTGTGGCCCCATGGTATCATCTGTTTAGTCTCAAGGTAGAGCAGACTTGGTCAGCTATCCCAGTCTTACAGTGGCAAGGCAAAAAATGATGTCTATTATGTCTCCATTAATCCCTTGCCACTGTGTCTGCTTGTAACATCCCAAGATTTTAGGGCATTTCAGTTCCAGTTTTGTGAAACAGGTTACTAGGCTATTGTGGTTTGTGTAGTTGTTGTTATGGTTGTTGAAGAAGGACTGTCAGAAAAGAGGAACTGTGTGTGTGTTGCCCACCATGAAAGGCTCCTGGCTGAGAAAATTTCCCTGCAGCTCGAGTACAAATCCACCAGATCTTCTCAAATGCTTCTGTGATATAGATGTATGAGAGCCACTCATGAAGAAATGGACTGACATGAAAGGGAAGGAGGGTAAAAAGGTCACAGCTGGGAAAGAAATGATTCAGCACTAATGTTTGTGGGCTGACATTTGCGTTTGCAGGTCAAAGTCAGTGTAAAGTTGTAAATGTTCTTCTGTGTTTTGCTCTGGAAAGGAGATAACGGTGCAAGACAAGCAAAGTGCTAATGTCTAAATTTAATCTGACACACCATGAAAATGAGCCAATTGTGTGCTAGCTGGTTGAGGTCCAGAGATGTCACTTCCCATTACTATCATTTGTTGAGTGGTTGCCAACATTTGTCCATTTTCACAGCCCCATCAGTGCTGCGGAAGAATATTTCTGGGACTCCTCAGCAGTCTGAGGAAGAGTGGAGATTTGTTTTTTGGGACTTAATCCCCTTAAACCACTTCCTCTTCCCATTGGAGTGAGGTTTTCTTAATACCTTTTTGTGTGTTTTGTTTTGTTTTAATGACCAGTGCTCTTGGGGCTGCTTCCAGGTGTCCCTGTAAGGTCAGGTCTGCTTTTTTCTTTGCTTGCCATTCATATGGTGAGTAGCAAGTGCTCCTCCTGCCCCCTTCCCTCAGGCTTTAAGGCTGCTCTGTTTGGTGACCAGTGGTTATTTCATTATTTCACTCTCTAGAAAAATAAGGGTTCCTTAAAAACTCTTGAATTTGTATCCCTTCTTGCTATTTATCACTGCTTCACCCAAATATATGGGTAAATAAAAAGTGTCTCTGTGTCTTTCACCCTTTTCTTTGCACAGTGATATGATGAAAGACACCTGATGCAGAGAGGAATTTTTCCACCTGCAGCTCTGGACAGCTTTCGGCTCTGCTTTAATGATTGTCTTTGTTGTTTTCTCTTGCAGGGTTTGTTCTGCATTTCATAAAACAAAAACAAACATGCATGTGACGTTTATATAGTCATGGTTCTAGATTTCAGATGTATTGTGTGTAGGTGTCCTCAGATAATCTAAAATATATCAGGCATGCCATTTTTATAGATATATATGATATAACCACTTAATTAGACTAGTTATACATCCTAAAGCCTGAATCTTTCTTTGATTCATTCAAGATCTTGATGGTGTTGAGAACCCACAAGCTGTACTGAAGCTGCTCAGTTTTATGAGTGATTACTGCCTCTTGGGACTGCTCCAGCTGATAAGACTTATGTTGAAGTAGGTGACAGTTGCATTTGTATGTGTAGGGTAATAATTCTGACTTAGTATATATAGATAAATTCATACAGATTAATTCTAAATGCTCACCATGAATGATGTAGTTAGGTGCAGAAGAATCTGTTGGGGTATGAGAAGACTTAAACTAAAAGTAGTTCAGCCTTCAAAGCAGCAGCTACCTCCTCTCTAATCAAGGACCTGTCTTTTTATAACAGTATTAAGTTCCAAAGTTCAGAGCCAGATGGCTAATAGAAGCTGGATGAGTTTTGCTTCCTTCTCTCTCCATTACTTATTTACAATTTGTGCTACTTCTCAGGTTGGCTGATCTCTTTTCAAAATAATTTAAGGCTTTTTTGCTCGTATCATGGCTCCATTTAATTAGAAAAATAATCTCTTGTGAATATGTTTCCTGCTGTTCATTGCTCTATGATCCATTCCCCTTCAAGATTTCAAAACTGAATTGATTGCAGAGAGTGCCACTTTTGGACTAGATGAGGTTAGAAAACAAGTGCTGAGATACTGATATGAACCCATCTCTGGACCACAACCACAACTGGCATGACAAAAGGACTGCTGGAGAAAAAGTCGGTTCATTTAGCTGTGTTCTTTAGCAGAGGAAAATAACTGAAGGTTTACATACATTACAGTCTGTCAATTGTTTATTGACCACGCTGTGGTTAAATTTTGGTTAAAAGAGCATCTTCCAGTGTCTAAATATATATTGACCTAGAGTTATATATGGCAGAGATATAATACACCTATTTGATCATGTAGTCCCTTGCATTTAGGAAAATTTACTGCATCCTCTACTACAGTTTTTCCCTTGGTGTGTGTCGTAGGTCAGCAGCCTCCGAACTGCTAGCTCTTCTTTGAGACAGGGTAGTAGTATCATCAGTATTTGCAGGGAAACTGAGGCACTTGGTGACTTGCTCGTGATCACACAAGAAGTGCAAAGCAGCTGAGGTACAGGCAGCTGCAAGCTGGACGGCGGGGAGAACGGGCTACTCGGCTCTGACAACGTTGCTTAATAGCAGGGCACGTACATTGCTTGAAGGGGTTGCTGTATCTTTACTGAATCTCTCCCATTATATCCTTGGCTGTGTTGTAATGCTACAAATAGTACCTAGCTGGATTTCCCTTGCTCTCAGCTCTGTGTTATCCTTCTCAAAAATCGAAGTGGCTGGGTCCACTTAGGCACGTGAACATTTGAGGACTAGATTTTCAAAATTAAATGTTGGTCCACTGGGAATGGGACTGGGTTGCCTAAGCATGGAGTCTATGGACTGGTATCTTGGGCATCCCAGCAGACGTATAGCTGCTACTCCAGGAAGGCAGGGGTATCCAATAGGTCCTGTCGCATTATGCCCATGCTTGCATGGATGGCTGAGAGTTGGCTGCCTGAGCCTTTTGAATCCAGCCCCTGAATGTTTGTTGGGATCATGCCCAGCGTATGTGAACGTCCTGGCTCAGCAAAACTGAGCTGGTGTTTGAGACCTGCATCTCCCCTGTCCACAAATGCATTTCTTCTGGCAGAAACCAGGTATGCAGAGTAGAACAGACATCAAATAATAATCATCACATCTTCAAAATATGCTTGAGCTGTTTCCAGGTAAAATTTTGGTCCAGCAATTCTGGGAGCAGGAGAGATTTGGTAGTCAGAGTAATAGTAGTAGAAAAATCCGGGCCAGTTTCCGGTCCCTAAGGTTCAGCCAAGTGAAAATTAATCCATTGTGAAGTTGTCACAGCCTGCTTGCTCAGGCAGCCGTGACCTCTGCCACTTTTATCCTGTAAATACAAAGTGGCCTCTTCCCTGGTCCAGCAAGGAACAGAAAATGATTCATTGCAGTCAAGCATCTCGGTGCTCAAAGTAGCCAGCAAGTTTTCCTCTGGACCTCTGAAAAGTTTGTTCATTTGGTGGAATGCACACAGAAGGCAAAGACATGGTAGAGGGAAACTACTCTTTTCAGTTGTTTTCTGTTTCTACTAAATTGTATCGTACGTAAAAACAAAAGACCCCTCAATTTGATTACTGATTCAGTAACCTCTGCATCAATATCCTATGCTCTGCACCAGCAATCCAACTACCTTGCTTAGCTGCAGCTGCAAAATGTGTCTTTCTGGTTTTTTAGAGTGAATTCACACCTCACGCTGGGAGTTTCTAGGTCATATGCTTACATTCAGAAAGGATGTGGTTTTCCTGTTCTGTAGGTTGCAACACGGAGCTGCACCAAAATGGACTCTGAGAAGGCTTGCTGTGTAGTGCCAGCCGTGACAAACGCTGCACCATTATTCTTCACAAAAGGGTGACACCCACTGTTTTAGTCTTCTGAACTGCAGCTAGCCCACTCAGAAGGCTAGTCTCAGGTCTAACTTGCACGCTGGGCACAGTAGGTCGGTAGGACAATAACTAGAAGGACAATGGACAAATGATGACATGCAGCACAGTGATTCTCACCCAAGTACTTAGTAGAACTGGCCCTTACTTACTCTTTGCTTTGGCTTCTGCTCATATTGAAGGTGCCACCATGATAAATCTTGACCCTTTCATCCTCTGTGGCAGGTACCTAACTAGACTTTGCATCCTGGCTTGACTCCGTACCCGCAAAGCTGCACTGTACTGTAATGTAAAATCATTATACAGCACCTTTTTGCATGCCAAACATCTGCTAAGTCCGTGCAAGTGCTTAGGAGGTCTAGTCTGAGCCCTCTGGCTTTGGAGTGTGCAGAGGGCCTCACTGTGCTCATGGGGGCTAGTTTCTGTAACCAATTCTCATTTGTTTATGAGAGGCTTAGCATACGTCCCAGGAGCATGGAAGGAATGCAGGTGGGGACACCTGCTCCTTAAACTGAATGGCGGGAAGAATCGGATGCATTGGTTCCTCTGAAGCTTATTCCAAAAGGGCTACACGTTTCCAGGAACACGGGGCTTGCTGAACAGGGACTACCTATGTCACTGAAGAAGGTTTGTTCATTCACTGAACCCAATCCTGCTAAATGTTGTAATGCAGAAAAGAAGACTATCTTTCCTTTTTGCTCGCAGGCAGTCATGGTTCGTCATCAGCGCATTCAGAGCTTCAGGGAGGGATACAGTCTCCTTTTCTGGGAGCCCGGCAGTCCATGGGTCTTTATGCATGAGGACCAAAGGTTCTCTCTCCTCCTTCCCCATAGATTTGCTAACAAATTGAGAAGAAAAAGGGCTCGCCACATGAATGATGTTCTTCCACTCACTGGCAAGCAGTGGATGCCTCTTGTGCTAGGTGTGGAGGATAGCCCTGATGTGACTAGGAGATGTGCACAGCTGTGCAATTACAACATCCACCCACATCCTGGGAGCATTTGCCATACTCACTGCTGTTGGCCAGAGGGCCAATGTCTGCTAATGCTCTTTGGTAAATCTGTAGCAGCACAAAATTTGACCGAACCGGAACTGCTGAACGTACTCAGCACGGAGTTCTTTACTGCTAGCACAGAAATCATGTCTCCATCTTTCTTCTCCTTTAGAGAACAAAAAAAAAATTAGCTTTATAATCTAAAATCCCTCAAAATCATGGTTTGAAACTGCTACCAAAGAAAAGTTTTAGGGAAATATTTGCCCACCAATTAGTGAACTGATCTTTAAGGATAAGCTCCTGAGATTATTGCATAGTTCCTTGTCTCCAACCCCCATAATGAAAAAAAGTGAGCCTTCTCTAAAACCACCACCTGGCTACAAATCATGATTTCACTTCAAGGAAAAGCTGATATTAAAATAATGAGAACAGTTCTATGTATTACATTTTAATAATCTTCCAGACCATCTCATTTATGGCTTCTCTTTTTCTCAAAAGAAAATGTGTAGAGCACAATCATCATACATAGCTTGGGCTCTTTTTCCCATAAATATGTTTTGAGTGTGAAACATGGGCTTCATAACAATTTGCTTTTGGTCTCGATTTCGTCTGGGTTTTTAATAGGATGCACAACTATGTCAAAATGGCTTGTGACCTAAACAGCTCATCGTTCTCCTGGTACGGCTGGAGACCACACGTGATGACTTAAGGGACAGTAATTGCTGGTGGATCTCAGGTATCTTCTCACCCTTCTAACAGAAGGTAACGTTTTACATACAGAAGATGTTTTTTTGCAGTCAAAATTTCAGCCCATACTTAAAAAAAACCAAGTTGCGTCAAGACAGACATGGTAGTGTGGGGACTGCAAAAGCAAAGGACTAGCTCAGGGCATCTTTGCACAAACTCAAATTCTCCAGGACTTTTTTTTTTATGCAAACATAGCCTTAGGTCTTCTGAATCATTCATAACATTCAACAGCGGAAAGTTTCTAAAATCTTGCATTAGTTGAATTTTCACAGTGCATCTTCCAAAACTACCCATGGCGGTATGCAATACTTATAGCTAATATAATATTTAGAGCCCTGTTCTGCAACTGTGCACCTTCTTCCTGGAACAGTGAAAGAGCTTCAGGGCAGCTCCTACTCATGGGTGGATCTTGTGATTATCGTGCCTGGCCCCCAGTTTAACAATGAGGCAGTTTGATGTGCTAGCACATGAACGTCTCTTTTCTCTCTAATATAATTCTCTAAATTCAAAAAATACCAAACCCAGATGAAAATGGCCCTGACCTTTCCACCAAGCCAGCAGTGTTGTTCCATTTTTGTGCTCCAGTAAGCGGTTCTAACGGTCTGAAGCCCTCCTGGTTCTACATACACCTAGCTCTGTTTTGTCTGCTAATGTAATTTATGTCACATGGAACAACGGCTGCCAGAGGAACTGGATGCTCTTCCCCTTGAGTAGCACTCTCAGGATCTGCTCCCAGGTCGTTCTTGTCTCTGAGTATTTTCTAAACACTCACATTTCAGATTGTTCCTACCAGACTGGCATGTAAAATATCTAATTGGTGATGACCGCAGCAGCTCTCTTACAGAAGTCTTACAGAAGTCCATAGGCCAGATTATTAAAACTATCTTTAAGAGAGAATTCTACTTTATTTGTGAAGTATCATAACTGATTTCAATGATGCTACTCCTCAGCTGAGGTGTTTTCTTTCAGAATAACAGACTATTGGATTCTGTACCTTCTACCAAGGATTCCTGCTTTCAGTAATCTAGTTTCTAACTGATAATGGATATTAAAATGTCTGCATGTATGGAAATTATATCCACATGTAAAGATACTAATTTTACAGTTTGTCCCGTTTACAATGAATGTGGTACTGCTTCATTCAAAGCACTGGTATTTCCTTTCTTTACTCATGTTGGGTAATACCATTCCTCTTAAATTGTCTATCTTCTTTCATAAGTCCAGCTGAGAAAGAAATATTCTGGTTGAGAAAAAGTAAGCAAGTCTGACCCCAGCACCTGTGTTGATTAAAGTAATTTTGCAGCAAGCATCTCAAAGAAAAAGGAATGTGAAGTCAATTTGACATATTTATTTCCTATTTTATGCCGTATCACATTGATTATTGAAAGGTTGAGTTGGAGATTCCAACTTAAAAGCTATCCTCCTGAGTCAGGAAAAGAAAAGGCTAAAAATTCTTGTTTTTTCTTTTTAAACAACAATCCCTAGAACATTATTTATCTGAAATATAAATGAAGCCAGATGACCTTTATTTCAGTGTAATTATTTAGTTTCTGGGAAGAGAAAAAACATGCTTGTATTTTGGGATATTTCTACCTGATTTCTCTCATTTTTCTCTCATGCACAAAAGGAGGGTGAAACTGTAGGTTTTCTAAGTCTGAGGTAGTATCCCATTTCCAGCTGTGAAAAGAGTACAGGTGCTGTGTGAAAGTCTTCTATTCTCTTTGCCTTCTAAGATTTTTAAACATATTTTCCTGCATTTTTAAATGACAGAAAATAAAACCTCTATAATAGCTGGGATTGTTCCTCTTTTTTTCTTTTTTAACACTTAAAGAAATGTAAGCTCTTGAGCTACTTCTCCCTGTTCCAGGGAGTGCTTGGACTGCTAGCACCTCTCATTCCTCTAGGCCAATCTTTATATTATGAGTGTCCATCACTTTAAAAACACCATCCACTAGAAGACTAAAAACTTCATGTTTATTACTTATCATAGCTTTGCTTACAACTGAAGCAGTTCATTAATTCACATTAGCAAAACAAGATTAAGACTCTGTCCCACTTCCTGGCAGACCAGTTCTTGCTCTCTCACGTAGTGCTGTAAAGGACCTATGCCTGTTGTGAATAAGACCTTGACTAAAATCCAGGCTGCCATAAAGGAGGTAGCTAGAAGAATTTGCCGGACACCATAATATCTGGAACTCATCCACAGAAATGCGATACAATTTTTTTAAATACATACGAATCTTACAAATCTTTGGAAATCTGAGCAGTTTGCTTTGAGAATGCCCATAAATTAAATATCTCCCAGACCTGCAAACCACATCTGCTGCCAGAGTTTAATCCCAGATATCAAAAGTGCAGAAAGAAGCTGTCTCATAAAGTATGCAGGGGTACTCCTGTGTGCAGAGAGATCACCTCCTTCTGCAAAGTCCCTGACAAATCCCCAACATTTTCAACATGCAAAATCAACTTGCAGCTGCATAGCTGCTACAAAGGGGATTTCTGCATTGCAAAGAGCTGGTTTTCTTGGCGGTATTGCTTTATGTACGTCAAGGACTTCACAGGCAGTTTGGAATTTCATCTCATTGGGCTAGCCTGTGGATGAGCTATCAGCCTTGGCTCCCTGGAAGTCAAGTCATGAGTTTCTTAAGTTCAGATAAATGGTCATCCCTGCACGTGGTGAAGTTTTCTAATAGATGCATGCACAGGCACAGAGCGTTACCCCTTAAACTTTCATTCCCTTAGGAAACCAGGCACCCCTCCCACACACACAGGTGCACACACATACAGTTAGACATTTTGTAGATTGATTTAAGAATCAGTTTGACAAGTTCACCAAGCTGTACTGGTCCCTGAAGCGCTGTTTTGCCCTGTTGCACATTTACATAGGCTGCATCGGTAGTTGACTTTCGGAACTAAATGCAAGGGAATGCGTGTGGTTGCTGAAATGCTTTCAACATTGCAAGTCTCTACTTCTCTACATGTTGACTGGACTTGGGGATTTGGTAGTGTTTTTGCGTAACTTCTATTTGTACAGCTGAAAATCCCTCCCCTTCCTGCATAATCGCGTTCTGACCATTAAAATCAGAACCCAACAACAAAGGTCAGCATTTAACAATCATCCATGATAAAAGATGTCCACAAGCTGTTTCCTATTCCCTCCCTAGATGACTAGGATGGGTTTTTAGGTACTTTTTGGCTGACAATTAATACATGTTCATCATATAGCTTGTGTCTGTGTTCAAGTATTTTGAATCTCAGCTTGATTGCTTTTATGTGATTTCTTCTGTGTAAGGAAATGAGGGTCAGGCTTTTCCATTGGTTTCTCAAGAATAAGCTTGTTCTGTTGCTGCTGGTGTACATGACTATACGGTGCTGAGGCAGGACCGAGTTTGACTGTTCAACTAATGTTTAGTTCTTTGGATCCTTCCAGCAAGTGAAATGTGTAATTCCTCAGGTATTCAGTAGGATAACATTATGAAATCTTTTTTTTTTTTTTTTTTTTTTTTTTTACCAGCTAACAGATAAAATGACAGCTCTCCCTGTGCTCTGGAATGTCATTGTGGTGGCCTCTTTTACAAGTTTTGTCATCTTAATGACAAATACCCTACTCATTTGCCTTAGGTTACAAAATAACAACTAGGCATTTACTGTTGTCATAGGGAACCATAATTATTATCAATTACTAAGTATGCAAACGTATTTTGTATACTCAATGGATTTAGACCTATTTTCATTCCAGTCTAATTAGAAGGCTACATGGTAATCTCCAGCCTCAGGCTTTTCCTCCCCATCCTTGAGTGACTGCTTAACTTATCCCTTCAAAATAAACAAAGAGCTGCCACATCCACAGCAAAACTCCAAAAGGAGGCCCTGTACACAGTGACACAGCATTGAGATGACTTTTTTTTTTAGCAATTCCCTTTTATTTTGCTTTGCAAAATTGTCTACTAACTACTAGCTTCGATGAGAAGATTTAACTTTGAAATTCAATTTCAGTATTTCTAGACCAAGTTAATATTTTCTTTCATACATAGTGGGAGAGGAAGAAAACAAATTTGAAGCAAAGATTACTTAGTTGACTATAAGACAAAAAAGATAAATTCTGGGAGTATAAAGTACTGAAGCAGGTATCTGAATGAGGTTTCTCTTATACTTTCCAGAGCATGTTAAATAAACGTATTGGGGTTAGCCTAGGGATATCAGATCCTGCCAGGGGGCAAAAAATGATATTAGATGATCTCATGAGGTCTCTATCAGCCCTAGTTTTCTAAGATTAAATTTAAATTAGACAGGAGGCTGAGCTGAGTCACTGGACACTACTGCTAGAAATCAGGGTGCCCACCATGCCCCCAAAAGTTAAGAGCAGACCCTCCATTTGAGAACTGTGCCGCTGTAGGATGAGGCAGACATGGCAATGAGAGGATGCTGGCAGTACACCCCCAGGATGAAGGCTGTGAGCAACGCTACTCACAGTGGTCACTCCATTGCCCTCTCAGACTGGCAAGGTAGTAGAGGAAGAGTTCGAAGGGAGTCTGCCCACAGTTCCCTAGGGAAGAGGAAGAACTGGCCAAAAGAAGAAGAGTCCTATGGTTTGGGTCTCTTATTCCCTGCTGGGACTTGGTGGGCATCTCTGATGTAATTGAATGTTTTCTGAAAGGGAGCTTGAGCCCAGCTTCCACATCCTAGGCGAGTATCCAGCTTGCTGGGTTACTGATCTACTCTCTTACTTCCTGCATTATCTCTGTCCCAGTTTAGGTGAAGGAGCAGAGTGGAATAGGCCACTTCGGGACGTGGTTTAGTGGGCATGGTGATGTTGGGTTGATGGTTGGACTTGATGATCTTAAAGGTCTTTTCCAACCTTAACGATTCTGTGATTCTGTGAAGTCCATCTAGTGAGACAGTGGGAGGACCACTTGGGGATAACATGTAACGTAGTGGCTCAGACAGCCTCCTGGGAGTTGGAGAAACCATCATCACGTGCCTGTTTCGTATCAAGCAAATAAAGGTTTGAGCTCTCGCTTCTGGTGTCCCAGAAATAAGGTTTAGCCATTAGGCCACTTGATAAGAGAGAGACTTAGTCCTTATAGTCTCCTCTTGGGCATGGGTTTTGGGTGGTCGTCATGAACAAGTCTGCTGTAGGACCACTATTTAACATGCATTAGGCACAAAGCAGTTTGGAGCTGATTGAAAGAGAAGACGGGGTTTAGTGTCTCCAGGCTTAGGTCTGGGTTCTCAGGGTGCAAACCGCAGGCTTTGTGCAGGACATGGCAATTAGGCACCTAAACCACCCACACAAATCTCATTCCATCAAACTGTAGTGTTTGTCTATTTATGTTTGTTTATGTTTCTATTGTTTATGTTTATATTTTAGAGGGAAGTGCAAACAAACCTCCTTACCAAAAGAAAATAGCTCATTGCACAAACAACATTTCTGCCAGGAAGACGAAAGGGAATCATGTGAGAGAGGATGGTCACACCACCTGATGTGCAACAGGGAGGTGTTCCATACCACAGCGATGCTTCTTCCATGAGAATTTGGGTAATTTAGAACAGAAGTTTCAAGCTTCAGCAAAGGGCAGATGGGGGGGTGTATATATGTATATATGTATATATGTATATATATGCTCATGTTCACTGTTGTGTGCATGACAGCCCATCTATTTTAGTCATAGGATGGATATGCTTTTTGATCCTGGCAGAAGCCAGAGCTGCTCGTGTCCATTTACAAGGTTAGCTAGCCTAACTCTGGCAAACAATTGGACTCCATTTCTCTGTATCATGTTAATATTTCCACTCTGGAATATACAGTGGCTTTAGGACCTCAGGAAAAGCTATTTGTGTAAATTACCAAGCAAATCAATGGTATGTGCATTCCAAGGACTCATAACTCAAGCAGAAAGAAAAAAAAAATCATCAAATTTCTCAAAGGAACTTGTTTAGGATGGCAATTTCCTTGCCATATTTCAGCTCTCTGTCTCCAGCTATTCAGGCTGTCTAAGATAAATCACCGTCTTTTCTTTCTTTTTTTTCCCTGAACAATGGGGGAAGTGTGATCAGTTTGTTTGTGCTAACTCTTTTTTTTTTTTTTAATTCTCCTTTTCCATAAAACCAAACAAAACCTGTGACTGTTTCTGTTGACAGCTCTACCCTAAGACCTGAACATGCAAAAACTTTCAACAGGCTTAAAGCAGTATTTTAACCAGGAGAAGTCAAAATAGTTTAGCTGTTTTAGCCACCACTGGAATGCAATGCAAGCTATGTACACAAACCAGGCCTCACATATTAAAAAATGCCAATAAGAAGTAAGATACATTCTCCCCCTTTAGAAGCTATGGATTTCATCCTACGTTGGAAGGATGCTGCGTCCAGACTCCTGTTAGGTGGCCTCATCCCAGACAGTGGTGAGTCCATATAAAATCACAACCAGTTGTGAGCTGTTTTTTTTGCCAAAGCTGAATATATTTCCCTTTGAAGTACTGTTGGTGAGGAGCACGTTTTATTACACATGGTGTTAACACCACTTCAAAAATTTGACTCCTTTTTCATATTAAAATAAGAAATTGTGTCCATGAGAGCTTGAGACCAGCTTTTTAACTACAAGCTGCAACTCTTTTTTTTTTTTTTTCTCAAATGCAATAAAGGCACTGCTTGGGAGCAGGAGACCAAAAGGATGTTTCTAAGCTAAAAGGCAGGCAGAATAAGCTTGGCTTGTCACCAAGTTGCACTGAATTTGACAAATGAAATTTCATTAGAAGTGCAGGGGCGGTTGTGAAACTGCCAGTAAATAACTGTCTCCCCAGAGTCTCACACTTTTTCCAGAGTCTATTTTCTCTTCGGACTCCATTCTGCCAGGGACAATATTTTAAAAGCAAAAACCAGAGCTAAGCGTCAGAGTTAGAAGTTAGTAGATAGTAAAGGTCAAATGTATTTTTTCCAGGAGCTACTGGAATTTATGCCATTATTTTATCTTTTCCTCCTCCCTTGCGCTTTCTCTCACAGTTGTTACTGCTAATGGGTCCAAGCCAAGGCCATGAATCTCGACAAATTTGGGGATGGTTCCAGAGCTAAATTGTGTAGCTGACCATTTTCTCTCCAATGACCCAAAGCAAAACTCAAGCCCCATGCCTATCACCCTGTGCTCTGAAATGCTCTGAGCTGTTTCAGACCTGTGTCTGAACTTCATGGCTGATGACCCTCTCTAGTCATCATCCTTCAGTAATTCAAAATATAAATGAAATGCATGTCATCGTTCATCCCACCAAACCACATCTGTGCATGAAGCTACTTTTGCTCTCTCAGGGCATTACAAAACCATGACGTATCTCTCCTCCTGGCTGTTACTGAGCAAGGAAGGTTCTTTGTCTTGCTTCTTGCTGCTTCTGAAAGGAAGGCTTTCTATTCCTTTCTGGCTCGGTAAGTAAGACACTTCCATTTCCAGACAGGAGGCTGTGTCATGAGAGTTTGTGTGTTTTCAGTAAGGATTAGCTGTTGAATTTACTCTTCTATACCACTCCTCGCTGCTCCTCAGCTGGACTGTGGGCTGGGGTGGCCCTGACAGTGCAGCTGCTTTTGCTTTGAAGCCAAAACAGGTGGTCCGGTGACAGTCCCAAGTGTGGGAACACATCTGTCCTGCACGGTCGCTGTCACTTGTGGTTGACTGAGGCTGGCTCGAGGGAGCACCTGAGCTCTTTTCACCGGAGGCTGCCTCCTCAGTGGCACAGTCTGTGTCTCGTCTTACAAATGCCAGGCTGAAGGACACCTACTTCTGAAAACACATACATCTGCATCTGTCTCTGTTCTTAGATGCAATTTTGATCATGTGTAGAGATGTTTTGTAAGTGAACTCTTTCCTTCCCTGCATGCAAGGAAGGAGCTAGCTTTTCTTGGTAGCAGGTAGAACCAGGTGTATGAAATGCCCGTTTCTGAAGTGCACGGCAGCGTCTCCAAACGGACGAGAGATGGAAAAGGAGGTGCCCTCAGACTCATTCTGTGTGTTTTGGGCAAAATTCATACCTGCTGCCATCAGAAAGGCAGAGCTGGGATTTCAGCTCCCTAATTTGGTTGGCAGTTTAATTTGCTGGGAAACAAGTCCTGAGTATCACATGCTTCAGCTGATAAAATCATCAGGACTTTACTACCTTCCCTCCTGAGGCCGTGTTCCACCCATCACTGATGTAAATGGAAGTCATTACACTGATAGATTATGGGAAGAGGATTTAGGTTGTAGAGAGAATAGAGCCCTAGTCTTTGTTCCTCCAGCCTTCCTAAAGCCATAAATACTTGCAGAACTAATATGAAGAGCGTATTTCCAGTGTAGATCAAGTTGGAAGACTCAGTTTCTTGGTACAACTTCTGTTTCTAGAACCTTAATTAGAACTTTCAAACATCACTGATAACACAGATGTCTTGCCATTGCTTTTAGTAGACAGTAATCCTAGATGACCTTCCACAAATCCCTTTTAATTAGCCTCTTTCCCAAAGTGTGCCATGCCAGCAGATGATTAATACATCAATCTTACTGTATTTGTAGTTGATTCTTTATTCTTTCTCTACAGATGGAGTTTTATTTTGAGGCCCCATGAAGTTTTAGGTCATAAGCATCTACTGTAAAATCTATTTGCACCCTTAGAGAGTCTAGTCACATTTTGGGGAGGGCGAGGTGAGGATGACCTAAAATAAAATCTTGCTGATCATATTGCACAAAACAGCACAGCCAATTGCACACAACAACATACACAATGCTGCCAGCAGTCCTGCTGCTTAAGAACAAAAATAATCTCTCATGAAATCTGAATTTACAAGTTGCTATTGAACAAGCTAACAAATGCCATACCACTGTACAAGCTCACACAGGAGGCTGTACGAGCACATTCATTAATGGTACCAAATTGTGTAGATTGTGACATCACATATACTTTTTAGTCTTGAGAAATAAGAATTTATTTATGCTGCTTATTATTCAGGAATAATGCAAAATGGTTCACATGAGAAAAAATTCTTGTTATGGTACTTGATATTCACCATTGTACTGGATGGAAAATAGCCACATGAAAGAAAAATCTGGGGATTTGGTTGGGCTAACTAGATTTGCTGGAAAACGTGTCCTGCATATCACCTGCTGCAAATTTGATCTGAATTCGAGGCATCAATCAGATGTTAGACTGAAATGTAACATAACGTTAGAGAGGGTCAGCAGAACATTGAGCTTTGTATTTAGAATATTACAATCTATGTCAGGCATTAACTACATCAGTTATTGTATATGGCACTATGGAAAGCATTTTGCAACTGGACTCATTAACTCTCCGAAAACATTTTCCCTGAAACTTTCAGTTTTGGGGGGAAAAAAGATAAAGCAGCAGGTAAGTGCACTTTTGCCACCTCTGAGCTTTCTGAAGGTCCAACTTCATGGATGGTCACGGGGAGCGAGGATGGCAAGGTTCAGTGTAATGGTTGGTCAGGGGGAGCATGGAATGAGGATCTATCAGTCTGCCCCAGTTGAGTTTGTCTGTCCCAGTAGTAATCTGGGTACCAGCAGGTATTTGATGGCTTTATGGTAGGTATGGGTTAGAAGCCACTGGAAGGACTATATATTTTCAGGCTTGAGGCACAAACTGGCCTATAACCGATGGTAATTACAGAGAAACTTCCCCTTTGGGGAAAGTGCTGGGTTATTTGTGTCTTAGCAAGGCAGCTGGTTTTACATCAAAACTAGCACATGGATTAGATGGACAGTTAGTTCTATCAAATACAGTGGTTCCTGTGTACTCCAGCTGTCAGGCTGGGTAGGGAAGTTCTGTCAGATGGCGAAAGCACACGGTAAACCAGATCTGCCAGCAACTTCTTACAATAGCTGTATGTAGGCCATATAGTTAAATGCTGAGAATCAGATCGTACAAGACCCTGCCAGTACTAAACAGGACTGCCAGACCTTGCAGAATGGGAACCTGGGGCACCTGTCGATTGAGTAGCATAGCAGAAAAGCCAGAAAAGGGGGGAATCTGATGGCAAAGAAATCTGAGGCAGGCTCCAGAGCAGACTTTCAGCAGTGGTATTTTGCACTGTTTCCCACTATGTTCTGGGAGCCAGTAAAGATTTCTGAAGATATTCACTTGATAGAACACCCACTGCTTGTTTTAATTAGCTTGGTCTCATTTTTAATGGGCACCAGATGAAAATTTTAAGTGGGATCTTGCATGCATTTCAGTATTAATGCAGAAAGATGGGCCTGACAGAGTTGAAGCTTGCATCCTGATTATTGCAGGTGTAGCTCCATGGGTCTGGTCTGGCAAAGCATGGGGGGAGCAGCAAGACCCAGTCGAATTAAACTTTGCAGGTTGGGGATACCTTTTGAGTTTCACTTGAAAGACCTAAAACATATAAAGGCCATTTAGGTTCCTTTTTGTTAATTTCTGTTCAAGGCTGCTGAGGTCTTCTGTTGAAAGAAAGTAATGGCTGCCTGTGGTGGATAGCTTTTCTATGAAGAGATAGTTAAAGCATGTCAGCAAGCTTTAGTGATAGTAGACAAACCAAACTCCTCTCATGTTCCCTCACACAGAGCTTTTAAGTCTTGCTGACATGCCTGGAGTTGAAAAAGCCAGCGATGAGCTGTGATAATAGCTTGTAAATACAGCATGGCCACACCTTGCCATATCTACAGCCTGAAGGCACAGATCTGCTAACCTATATCTGCCCTTAAGTGCCAGGAAACGAATCATGGGTAATAAAACTCAATGGCTGTTCTCCATCTGCAATCAATTTGTGTTTAACTAATGATGTTAAGTAGAAAATAGCCACAGAGATCTCTTATTAGGTCTTTGAATAAACAATGGCTCTAGTTCAAATGCTTCATTAACTGGGAAGGAAGCAGCCCCTGGTTCCTTTTCCAGGTATCAGTAGCAGATAGGGTTTGCATGGCTGTGGGCAAGTGGGCATGGCCTGTGTTAATGCCATTGACCTTTACTTGTGTGAGGGAGGGAAGCATACCTCTGTTTGCTGCGTGGCCTGGACAAGGATGGTGTGCTCATAGCAGCAAGGCAAGATCTGCAACCCAATGATAAGAGTAAGTCTTTCTGCTAGTTGCAAATGGCTTTAGGCTCAACTACAAAAGAAGTCAAACAGGGTCTGGGAGGAGTTCTGGGTGTCTGGGGGAAAATTATGGAGCTGGGGCTGCCTCTAAGTTCTCAAGCAGAGAGCCTGAGACAAGCCACCTTATGTGTTTCCTACCTCCCCTTGAGCAGGCTTGGGCTGCAGCTGCTGGTGGCATTGCCGTCCCCTTGAGCAGACCAGCTGCATGTAGTCAACGTGTTTTTTTCAGGCTCAACAGCAGAGAGAGGTTCAATATGTAATGTTGGGGTCTGGGTCAAGCACAAAAGTTGTCAAAAGCTGAAGGGGATGATATGACTTTGATTTGACTCGCCAAAAGCCGTACACAGATAACACCTCTCAACTTTTCTAGGCTTAAAGTTATTCACACTTTGAGATAGGCTTTTTTGTGGCATCTATAAATTACAAACCCCAGCTCTCTTAAAGTGGGAATTCTGTGCTATGTATGCACACAGTGCTTGGCTGTTCTCTTACAGCAAAATGCCATGCCAAATAAATAATCATGAGCATAAGGAAATGTCATGAATGAGCGAAGTGAGAAAAAGAATAAAATGAAATAAGGCTCCTTAAAAATATTCTGGGAAATGAGCAGACATTACGAGCAAAACCAGTGTGATTTGTAGGCAGACTGGTGGATCTATGTTCTTTAACAGCATTCTAATGCTGCTGATAAGAAATGCATGTGTTCATGGGACTTAAGTAGAAGCTAGATCCTCTCGCTTTAGGATTAAAGTAAATAAAGCTTTAAGGTATTTTCAGAGAGCCCCTTTGCTTCCAGCCTGCTTTTAGTTTAAAAAAACAAAACAAAAAACAAAACAGAAGAATCCCTAGAGGAAAATATTTATGTTCATTTGGGGCAACCCAAAGCCTTTCATTTGTTTTTGTTTTGAAAGGCAAATGTTTTGCCTGAGCCTAGCCTGCAGGTGTTGTGGCTGGCCCTGTTAACCTGCATGGGCTTGCTCACGCAGGCGGCTTTCAGGGTGGCCTGCTTCCCTGCGCTTAGCTTAGCCTCTTTCTTTGCTGGGTGTGCTACAGATCTGTCTGTCTTGTGAAAATCTGCGTGTTTCTGGCTTGGGTTAAGTTAGAGAAACTGTGAAAGGGTTTTGTTTTGTTCTGGTTTTCCCTTTGTGCTCTTCAGTGCCAATGACTGAGCAAGATCAAGAAAAGCAAAAGGGATTTCTCCCTGACTTCCCTCCACTGTCTGACTGCTGCTGGCCCTGAAAAAGTTGGTTCTGAGCATTAAATATTAGCACTGATCTATTTCAGACCTTTTTTATATATCTGTTTAGCTTGCTCTTCTGGGTACCCCCTTCTCCAACAGAATAGTAACAGTAATAAGGTATTTTGATAGTGGTTTATGTAAAATGACCATCTGAAGAATGCTATATATTGCTACAAAGAGTGTTTACTTTGGCTGCTTTTAACGTAACTGCTGCTTATGTGAATCCTAGTCATCCACGTACACACTGTGTTAACCCTACACAACAGTGAAACGTAACTAGAGGCTGCCTTTAATTGGACAAGGTAGTATTAAACACTTGTATGAGGAGTCACCAAAGCTGGAACAGCCCAGCCCTTAAACATCTGGTGACTCAACAGCTGATGAATGTGGCATCTGGGTCCCTGGGCTCTGTCTTCTGCACTCAGCCTTGTAAGTTGGTGATACCTTCCTGGTTTGGTCAAGGAAGTGTTAATCCATAAACCAAACTTCAGATAAAAGTCTCCTTCAGCTGTATGTCTGGTTCTCGTTACTCTCCAGTAGGCTAGAGCTTGAGTGTGCCTCACTTACACTTTGTCATACTTGGAAAGGAGAAAGGACTAAGCTGGCTTTAAACTTGTACCTGGCTGCAGTCTAGAAGTTACTGGGTTGAATGCAGGAATAAAACAGAGCAGACTTAGGATTTTTTCCACGCTTTGTTTTGTCTGCCAGCATCTCTTCAGGACTACTGTATCATGTGAGGATTGTCAGGGGATGGACTTCCCGCTTGTGAGTTGTCCCCAAGGCCTGACTCCTGCATTGAAGAACAATAAATGCAGGTGCTCCTCCCAAGACCAGCCTTTCTTGAAGGATTCCTTTAGATAAGCCACGGCCAATGTGTGTTGATGAACTACTTGCACAGCAGATGGGAAATGGATGGAAAACATACAAAACCCTCTATCCACATTACAAGTTTGTATATTTTCTGCCTCCACTTCTAATACAGTCTGAAGCTTGCTTTTTTCCTTTGAAAAAATAAAATAAAAAATCCAAGCACTTGGTATTTTTCTTCAAGATCCTTTATGAGGTACTCTGTTTTTCTTGCTGCTTTGCTGCACTCAAAACCGAGATTTCTCCATGGTAATTTTTAATGACCTCAAGCTCTGCACACAACTTTTCTGTGATTGGATATATTTTGGGCAGTTGCTACTTCAGGCCTTAATCATCCTGTATTTCAGTGGAAAGGAAAAGACACAATCCATGTCAACTGGAGGTAGAGGTTATAGATGGAAATCTATGGCTCCACAAATGAATTATTCATGGAGTGAGATCTAAGCCCCAAAATCCAGGTCAAGAGAACTCCTGCTCAGCTGAGGCCACTTTTAAAACCTATAAGGCAACTTGTTTTCCTTGTAAACTAAGGAATTGTGTATAAATACGTTTTACTGCACATGTAAAGTACGAAACAGGTGGTTGAAAGGTACTGTGCTTTCTTGTCAGCTCTCACCCTCTTTACGTGGACTTCTTCCAGCCCTCCCAGTCTTTGTGGGTTTTAATACCGTTATTAATCCCAGTTTCCCTCCCCTCTTGGCAAGGAGCCTTTCCCCTTGCCAGTCTTTGGTCAGACAATACTATTGAACCTGCCGATGCTACCAAACGGCCGATTACTTATCTGGAAACCCTAACAATTAGGCAGGGTGTACGTGTGTACCTCCAGCTGGAAGGCAAGGATCTTGTACAGGAGGTCAGGGGGTGGGGATGATTCGCTGGACACGTGTCAAAGAGCAGCTCGGTTTACTGTAGTGTAAAGCATCAGGCGATGTGCAGCGAGAATCCCCGATGACACACGGGGAGGGGACATCCTCAGGAAGGGCAGACTGTGCTGCAGCTGCCTGCACAAACCAGGTGGGGTGGCTTTGTTGCCTGAACTGCAGAAGCAGATAAAGCAGTGAGGACTGGGGGGGTGGGGGGAAGCATAACTTTCTCTAAACAAAAGATACTTGAATTCTTGCAAAACCTGGGAGCTGGCTGGGCGCTGTAAAAACCAGCACGTATTGAGTCTTGTGCTCCAGAAAATGTATCGTGAGCTGGCAGTGCTGGACAGTGGAAGGCTCAGAAGGATAAAATATTACTGCTGCGTACTTTAAGGTGCTGCACATCAAGAGGGAGGTACTTGTTTCAAATGTAAGTTGCCAGGGGCCATCTGAGCCTGCAGGCTTGTTTCAGCTTGTTACGAACTGCTGTGCCTTGTTTCTGCCAGCTACCTCCAAATGAGCAGCAAAGAGGACAACTGAGTTTAGTTACGCAGCTCCCCTGAATCCAGGCACGGGCATGGCTTTGCCAAATGGGTTGTGTTGTGCACAGAGGGCAAAATGTTGCCCTTGCCCCATTACCATGCAAACACTAAGATGCGTGGGCAGAGCTTAGGCTAACGCTGACTAATTCTATTTCTCGGAGTAGGAAAGCTCAAATTTATCCTGCCTGAGATGCTGAGAGCTAGGCGTCTCCAGGGCATATTCAGTCTAATACCAGTTTCTACTGACCATGGGGAGAACAACCTAGGCTAGTTGCCTTTGTTAGGTGAGCTGGATGCTAACACCCCAGATCCTTGAGTGCAGGTCTGGCTGGAGAAATAAAACCCCGTGTTGCTAGCAAGATAGCTAGAGACCTCTGCTTTCTTCTGTGAATCCCAAATATGAGTTTGGGGATGTCTGCATTGGCAGACACTGGGACAAATGTAATTACCGTCTTTCCATTGACTAAGCGGGGCTGGAGTGATCCCGTTCCTCTCTTCGGTGGGTTACGGGATGTGTACTTCACCTCTGCTGGGCAGCGCTGCAAGGCAGAGACTTCCCTTCTCTCTCCTAGCCGGGCAGTTTGGCCCAAGCACAGGACCTTGTTTTGTGTTTGTACTCTGGCCAATTCCTGAGAGTGAGAAAAGGAGCTCTATCTGAATCCTGGTGTCTCTTCCCAGGCACGCTCCAGATGTAAACAAGCATAGGTTTCTTGTTTGACCTCAATTTATACTTTCCTCAAAAGAAATGAGGAGGGTTTGCAACCGAGAGTCCTGACTGGAAGAAAGCAAAGTCTGCCACAAGCATCTACCTACCTACTGTAGTGACAGGAGAGAAGGGAAAGTTTCTGGTTAACGGAAGGGAGAACGTGAGTGCAGCTAAAACCTTGCTAAATGTGGGGAGTCGCTTGCTACCACCTTTCAGCTCCTGCTTACTCCCTGTGATCTGGCAGCGCTCCATCCTGCCTGCACAATTTCCTCAGTGTGACTGGGCTTTGCAGAAAACCTCCTTAATCCAACACAGAAAGGTTTTATGCAATTGCATCCAACGCAGTCCTATTTCACCCGATTTAAATGAGAAAGTTAAATCTCAGTCTAGACAGAGTGCTCTCTAGCTCCTGTGAATCTTGCACCCGGCGAGATGCATCATCTACGAGTATGTTTCTCGTTTTCCAGATGAGCCCAGGGGATCTGCATCCCCCCTCTCCTAAAATTCCTGCCTGTGCTAAATTGCCTTTTAGTCCTGATTTATACCTCAATAAAACACATCATGAGAAGGAGAAAATGTTTAATTGTATAACTGACATGACTTATGAAGGCACATTTTTTGTGGTTATTTATGCACTTATCTCCTTTAAAAAGGGTAGAGAGACCCATGACTTTCATTTACAGTGGGAACAGTAAAGGGTGAGGAAAATAAATGTGTTGAAGGACAAGGAGTAAACCTTCAGCTAGTATGGCTTCTGGAAAAGGACCTCTGTTAAGAGAATCACAGAAAAATGTGAAGAAAGGCAGTTTGGTTTTGGAATCTTGAGGGGTCCTGAGAAGAACTTTGAGATTCCTCCTGTCCCCTAACAAATCAAGCCAAAAGACAACCTCACATTGGGGCTGTTTGATGTTGAAAGTTGGAAAATGTTTCTTTTCTCAAAACAGTAACAAATGAAGAAATAGTCTTTTATGATGCTTATGAAATCACTGACTCTGAGTTATTGTTTGATTTGTTTCATCCAGACCCCTTTCAAAATTGTGCTGTTTTGTTTTTTTTTTTTAATAGTTTTCTCAAGGGTGAATATGGTGCTAGAGACCAAGACACAGGCATGCGAGCCTGTCTTCAGGTTTCTGCTGCAAGGTTTCTACTGGCAACCTTGGCTTGCTGATGACAGGCGCTCTGGCAGCACCTTAAAAAGTGTTCAAGTGGCACATGCAAGATAAGAAGACTCCAGTATAATTAGAAATGGGTTCATTACTGGGGGGCCAGCATGATTTACTTAATTACATCATAAATGTGCTTATCTTTTCTATCGCCTTTGTAAGGATGTAGCTTCTAAGACTGTTCTTTGGGGGTGAAAGCTAAGCAGCAAAGTTAAGCTTGTTGTTCAGCTCCAATTTAGTCTCATTAGTGATAACATGTTTAGTATAGCATGGAGTTAGTGTTGACATGTGCTTTGTTCTGTGTGACGTGACTCTTGCCTCAGGGGCCATCTAGACTTCAAACGCTGGGGAGTAGGTGCATGGTAATGCATGGACATGCCTATATATTTGCATATTAGTCAGGCTGATAGAGAGAATAGTTCATAAATACATAGGCCAGCAGCATTCTTATCTCCTCATCTTTCACTGTCTCAGCCCTGCACTTACCTGCGATGTTGTCCTCTGCATGGGAACTCGGCCGCTGTGGTGCTGCAGACCAGCAAATGAGGAGTGTGAAGTTGGGAACCTGTGAAAGTTCAAGTAGTGGGGTCTGCATCTCCTAAAATGTTTTAGATTGTGCCAGTTTCCCAACTGTTCATAGAAGATGCTGAATTATTCCTGTTAAGACCTAGAAATTGCCCTAGAAATTGTCATATTTAATATGACAAGTGTTCAGCACAGTCTTCAGAAGTTCCCTCTGATGGACAGATGGACAATGCCACTCACCTCTTTGTACTTAGATGCTGTACCCTAATGGGCTATACTGATCTCCTGAGACATTGTATACTAGACACATGCCCCCATCTTCTTCACTGGAGGAAATCCTCCTGGGTAGTGAAGATGCATTTACCGCCAAGACTTGCAGCGTTATCCCTGCCCAGGATACCAGCTCTCGTTAGCTTTTGCACCAAGACTGGTTGCAACCAAGCCTAACAAGGAGCACTCTGCCTGACCTCTGAATAACGTGGGTGTTCAGTCAGCCTCTGAGAGAGAGAGAGAGAGAATTTTCCTGATGAACCTCATGAAAAGAAAGGCAGTTACGCTTCTATTAAAATGGCTTTTGACTTTGTAGAAAGTGAAACTTACCATTATCCAGTGTTTTTGGCTTCCTCCTGCAGTGTGGTAACCGAAGGAACACAGGAGCTTTGTGCATCGACGGTGGTTATCTCCATAGGAAATCCAGCATTGTGGATACGTGGGCTGGTTTTTTGCCTTTCCCAATTATAGGACTTCTTTTCACTTGCAGGATCTCCTTGTTCCAAATATTTCTTCATAGACCCGAGCACTTTTTTTCCCTCCTCTGAAAGAAAAGGTCAATGAAACAGAGATGAACAAAGAAGGAAAATGTCTTTTCATTTACTCACCGTCCTGCCAATTCAAACAGATCTGCTCTGCAAAGGGTTTCCCTGCATGCCTCTCCTGATGATGCACAAGACTGACCTCAGGGAAAAATTCTGATTCTCTCTAAAAGATTATTAAATAACTTTTGCCACTGTCAGTGATATGTGTTTTTAATCAGCGACATGACCTTTTTTTATATGCCTGTTAAGGGCTAAGGAATTTTGGCAGGTGTCATAAACTGATGCATGCTGCATGGCCTTACTTTACTACTCCCAATGCATTTATCAGGAAGGTTGATATCCAGAGTTGTTCAATAGCTCTGGAATGCTTATTCCAGCAGTTCCTTCACTTGCAAATCTGCAGCCTAATATTGTAGCTTTGTGCTGGATAACCAAAAGATCAAACAGATCTCATGCAGGGTGAAATCAGCTACTCCGTGGGCTTCACTGAACAAGCTTTGAGAGAAATGCAGCCAATAAACCAAAGCAGAACCAGTCCACAATTGTGGATTGAAAGTATAATATTTTATGAGTTTGCATAGCTTAGCCTTTTTTAAAAAATATTTTTGTTGCTCTTCATATTTGGACAGTGCCTAGAGCCAGACCACTGTATGGATTATGCAAACATAAAACAAAGGGTTGGTCTCTCTACTGGAGATCATTAATCTAGCTTTAAAATGACCACTCACGCTTTCAGAGGTCATTTTGGTTTGTTTTTTTAACCTGCTTGTTTTCTTGAGTAACCCAAACATAACATTGCTGAGGCCCTGCCCTTATTCTGATAAGGGACACAAAAACTGCTATCATGCATGGAATTTGCCTCCTGAGCATTCAGGTATATAAGTGACTGTCCGCTGATAACCAGTTCCTGTGTGCAAATTTTCTGAGACACTTCAGGTTTCAAAGACAGACCTGAACTGCACGAAAAAAAAACCCAAAACAAACAACCAGTAGGAGTTGTCAGGAAATAGCTGAGCAAGCCTGTGAGAAAACTGTGAGTTAAAGGAATACGTGAAGGGTTTATGCGACGCGCAGAGGGTGTGAAGTTTTAGACGGGCTCAGGGTACGGCTGCAGTAAGCCGTAACGTAATCCTTCTAGCATGCGACGTGCTGGATGAGCTAGAGGTTGAGTAGAGTTACTTGGCTTCAGGATCTTTTCTGTTTGCCAGGAGACTCAGTCTGAAGGAAATCTTGGAAATGGAGTACACTTACGTTTTTTGAAGAGCTCAGTAACTTTCACTACTTGTACTTCCAAATCCAGAAAAGTGGTTGTCACAAACGAGTCTGTTTCTCTTGACTCGTCAGGGGAGTCTCTAAGGTATGACAGTGGCTCCTGAACTCCGGAATGCTTACACCACCCTATTTGCAGCATACGGAGAACCCAGGAGGCATGACTTCCGCACCCCCCGCCTCCCCCCCAGCATTTTGCTAGGCAGAGTTAACACCTTGTCCAATAATTATGGAGGACACAACTGCACAAAATGAGGCAGAAATGACTGCCACCTTAAAATATGCTTGCATCATGGCAGTAACACATTCTCCCCTCCCACCCCCAAACCAAATAGATTTCTAACAAAGGCATCAAGTAAGCTGCAGGGTTCTTCAGCTGACAGATTGCTGGTAAAGGCTGCACAGCAATCTCCTGTCTCTGCTCCCAATAGATGAGGAAAACTGATGTCCTGGCAAGTATCTTTCCTGTTTGTCTAGGTCTTAAGCACAGAAGCAGCACTTCCCAGGGAAGAAAAAGAAATTATATTTTCATGTACAAATAGCAGCTAGCTGTTGGTTGTGTCTTCTGTTGTTTGTTCTTCCTGCCCCAGACTTCTAAAATGTGTCCAACATGTTGAACCCAATTTCTCACCCCTCATTCAACCTGCAGAGGATTTAAAGACCGGGATCAAAAACTTCCCTGTTTGTCAAATACAGCAAGCATCCTGAGGGATGAAGGGGCCAGAGGTGACTTGTTGCACCAAGCCCAGTGTATTAGCTAAATATGCATCTAGAACTGTGATCAGACAAAGAGTTTGGCCAGGTGGGAGACAACTTCAGGGGAACTGTTCATGAAAGCAGTATGTGCTGTCTTGCTGCAGGACTGCCAGTGTTAGCCTTACTTAGTTCATCTCTCTGCACTGTTTTGTAGAAGATTTAGCACTTGCTTTGGCTCTCCTCTTCCTCCTCTCCAGCCCCTGTGGTGTGACCCATGCACTGCTTGTGGTCCTTCCTCTCAGAGCAGAGGGCAGGAATGTGATTTCCCTCTCTGTCTTTCCATCAGGCCAACTTTTCTTCTGCAGGGTGCAACCTTGAGGAAGGGCAGTCTGTGCCTGACTTGTCTTCAGTCAGGGGAGCAGCAGGGTCAAACAGCTCTTGTTCTGCGTGAACGTGCATCTCTCCTGTAACCTGGGAGGTGTGCTGGTGCTGCTGGGGTTTGTCTAGGTGTGGGGAATCTTACAGGTGTAGCAGTAGGGTGCAGCTATGCCATTGCAGTAACGCAAGTGTCAATTCCTTTGCCTGTAGATCAGGAGTGTAGTTCAGGCTATTTGAACTATTCCTGAAGCAATAACTCTCGTGTATGGTAGGACAGGCAAGGTAATTAGATGGGGGTGTTGATCTGCTGGAGGGTAGGAAAACTCTGCAGAAGGATCTGGACAGGCTGGATCGATGGGCTGAGGTCAACTGTATGAGGTTTAAGAAGGCCAAGTGCCGGGTCCTGCACTTGGGTCGCAACAACCCCATGCAACGCTACAGGGTTGGGGAGGAGTGACTGGAGAGCTGCCCAGCGGAAAAGGATCTGGAGGTGCTGGTTGACAGTCGGCTGAATATGAGCCAGAAGTGTGCCCAGGTGGCCAAGAAGGCCAACAGCGTCCTGGCCTGTATCAGGAATAGTGTGGCCAGCAGGAGCAGGGAAGTGATTGTGCCCCTGTACTTGGCACTGGTGAGGCCGCACCTTGAATCCTGTGTTCAGTTTTGGCCCCTCACTACAAGAAGGATGCTGAGGTGCTTGAGCATGTCCAGAGAAGGGCAACGAAGCTGGTGAGGGGTCTGGAGCACAAGTCTTATGAGGAGCAGCTGAGGGAACTGGGGTTGTTCAGTCTGGAGAAGAAGAGGCTGAGGGGAGACCTTATCACACTTGACAATTACCTGAAAAAGGGTTGTAGTGAAGTGGGTGTTGGTCCCTTCTCCCAAATAACTAGTGATAGGATGAGAGGAAATGGGCTCACGTTGCGCCAGGGGAGGTTTAGGCTGGATATTAGGAAGAATTTCTTTACTGAGAGAGTGGTCAAACATTGGAACACGCTACCCAGGGAGGTGGTGGAGTGACTGTCACTGGAAGTGTTCAAAAAAACTTGTAGATATGTCACTTCAAGTGGGTTTAGTGGGCATGGTGGTGTTGGGTTGACAGTTGGACTTGATGACCTTAGAGGTCTTTTCCAACCTTAACAATGCTATGATTCTATTTGATCCAAGCAATGCCCCTGCTTTCCCAAGATGCATTACTGACTGTCTCAGTACTCAGCTCAGGAAGGACCACATGGCTGTGGGGAGTTGCTAGCTGAGGGATCCGTACAACAGAGTGAAGCAGGGTGGCCTTTTGCCAAGGGCATCAAGTAAGAGTCTGAAGCATGTTGGCATGTTATTTCATCTGTTGGTATGTTTTTTTTTTTCCCACTGTGCAAGAGTGAGGCATGAAACTTGCCTATGAAATACCTACATCATTCATCCCCTTGCTTACTTAAGAGAATCTTGAAGGGAGTTGCATTACTTATTTTCATGTTAGGCAGCGGTAACCTTGTGCTAAATCCTGTGAACCAAAGGCTGCAGGATACTTGAACTTTCAGCCAGCACTGGACTTCATAGTTTAGGCAACCAAATAGCACTCCAGCAGTAAAACAGGGATTCTCAAACGAGTGCTTTGGGATTATTACCCTTACATTTCAATTAATGCATTCATTCCTGTAGCGCAGTCTGAGGCATACAGAAAACATTTGTTTTGCCAAATGGTACAAAGAACAAAATTACCCTTCTATGATCCATGTGGTTTACCAGGGTAAATCAGAGTACTAAAAAATGATCGAAAGACAGATCCAATTAAAATCCTTTTTTAAATAAAAACACCAAAGAAATCCTTGTGAGCTGTTTTTTAAGGAAGAAAGGCAAACATAAAATCTTAAGCCCCCCTTCTCTAAAGGAGGACAACGTTGTACTGAAAGGGCAAACTGCATGATTTTACTTTGTACCCTTTCATAGCACTGAGGAAAGAAAATAAGGTACAACCCACATGCCTTCCAGATCTGCTGTAAGGCATGTTTTCCCCCCTCTTGCTCCATAATGAACAAACGCTCTGTGCCTTTGCTTCAAAAACAGATTATTTATTGCTTGATTCTGAATTCCCCTTTTATTTGCTATATTATTTTCCTCAGTCTATTTCAAAAGTTGCTCTTTTCGGTATCTGCTCTTCCAGCACTCAAACATGCCTCTCTGCTGAATTAAATGCTGCAGGAAGTTTTTAGTTTCTAATTAGGAGAACAGCCTGAGGGACAGGCTACACAGGCAGTCCCTGCAAGCTGAGCAAGTAACGGTGAGAGAGAAAGCACTGGTATGAGGACCTGAAGTGACTTGTATGAGATCCAGGCAGAAGATCGGTGGTGGCATTGGGAACAGAGTCCATGTTTTCTGCATCACAGGAGGGTTTTATCTTCGGCAACTCTGGATGGCAGGATTTTCAGGACCCCAGAAAACAGTCACTGTTGTAGCTGAAAATAACCATCTAACCTGCTTTGCTCAAGGGGGAACTGGTCGGAAGAGTTCTTCTGGCCAGATGCAGAAGTGGAGAGGAGGTTAGTACGTAGGGGTGAAGAGAGCTGGGAGAAGCTGGCAAAGAGCAGGGGTAGATGGCTGAGGAATAGACCATGATTAATGGGTGTTTGGTTTCGCTGTTCAGAAAGCATGCGGGAGCTTAGAGATTGCAAAGGTGTGTTTAAATTAAACTACAGGAACGTGCCTGAATTCCTGGGGCAGCCATAACGTAGCCTGCAGTGAGAATCACCTGGTGCTTCTCGCTTGGAAGATCCTGCTTGAAGGTGTTCACGTGTCTGCCAGGCTTTGACCAGGTGGGTTGATGGTTTTGGGGTCAAACCACAGTCATGAACAGACCCTGTAATTGCCCCAATTTTTTGAACCGAGAGCCGCCCCTGCTGTGGCTGCATGGGATGGGCCTTTGCCTGATGGCTGCCGTTCAACTGCAACTTTAACCACCACACTTAAACCATAAATACCTCTCAATTTATTAAGCAAGGTGGAGGGTAAGTGCTTGGAGAGCATTACCCCAGAGGTCATTCTCTTTCAGGGTTTGGAGCAGAGGTCTGGGCTGCGTTTCCTTTCTCTGCAACAGGCTGCAAACCTGCTGGAAGCTGTCAGTCTCGCCTCCCTTTGGGAGGAGGACCATCATAAAGGGAATAATGATGGGTTATTGCACTAACTGTAGTAGAGAGTTATAAATGTTGCTCACAAAAGCCTATTTTACAAATGAAAGTCTGTAGCTCCAGTATATTTCTTGTAAAATATTAGGAAAGCGATGTTAGAAGCATCCTATTAATGTTGTTTGATTGGTGGTTTTTGATGATGCTAATGGTACTTTTAAAAATCAATCAATGCCAAAGTGAAGATCATCTCTATGACCTTTCCTTCAAGTTAAGTTGCTTAAATTATAAAACTCTTCTCCTTATCACTCAGTGTAGTCGCTCTCTTTCTGTTTCCTTTTCATGCTGCATGGCTCCAGGCATTATCTGGTTTATACTGTATGTCCTCCTCAGCTCTGAACTACGTAGTTATTTTTGTGTTTGGTTGTCAGGTAGTGCTGTTGTTGTAGATGTCCATACAGTCTTTATCTGCCTAGTGATGAAAGGTGGAAGGAGCGGAGAGGCACAGAAAGTTATTTCAGCATCATCCAGGGCAGGATGCACTGCAGCTGCCATCAGGCATCTCATCTGAGCTGCTTCTCAATGGATGGGGAAGACATTTCTAAAACATTTTTTCAGCTCAAGTCTACTTCTTTCATAAGTATTTGGAGGGTGGGGGGAAAGACGCAATCCAAAACATCGTTTTTCATTTCCATTTAAAACATGCTTTTTATATTACACTTTAGATGTCTGTGTTCTTAAACAGTTTTGCTTTGGAAAATAGTAAAACCAAATGTTTGAATTTCTGGTAATACTTGGCAACAACTAGTTTCTGACTTTGAACCAACTTTGCTCACAGGTTCGCTTAAGTGAAAACTAGATTTGTTTTCAGGTCAAAAAGAACTGTGAAATGGAGAGGAAAAAATCCCAAACCCTTCTTACTAGTACATAATATTTTTCTTAATCTACTTGATTAATTTAAGTATAGCGCTCTGCTTTTGGTTGCTGTTGTGCATGCTTATCATTCCAGCAAAGCAAGCCAAAAATATTTCAGTGCAATTAATTGAAGTAGCTGAATATGAAGTATCTGTTTTCAAAGGCTGGGGTTAAATAAGGTAATAGGCGTTTTGTAGGAACTGTGCAACTGTTACGGATGCAATCTGAGCCTGTGGAACCTTTTTTGTACAAGAGACTATGATTTCTCTTTCAACAAATTATGTTCACTACTTCAGCAGCACGTTATGACTTTACAACAAATAAAACAGGGGCCTTCTAGGCAGGTTGCTTATTAGGGCACAGCCCCTGACTAACACTTAAAGTATTGGCAATGAATGAGGCAAGGGATTTATGGAAAAACAGTAAGTGATAAAATGCATATGGGCAAAGACTAAAGCTAAGAAATGCAGGTATAAAGGCTATTGCATAGACTTGATTCAGAGTACTTGGCTTTGTAGCTATAGTATTCCTTTAATCCGTAATCATTTTTGATGCTAGGAGTGCTGGACTGAGATGTGGCAGGGGGGTTTGGAGTATATGTGTATGTGTATATATACGTATTTAAAACATATATATTGATGTAAACCCCATTCTTGGTTGTTCTTCCAACCGGTATTCTGTCTGCATGGAGAGAATTGAGGGAGAGGGGACCTGGACCTTCTCAGCCCTCCTGAGAGGTACAAGCGAGCAGGCTGGTGCAGAACCTTGCAGTACCCGCGGCGTGATGGCAGAGGAGTTCTCTGGGGGATCAGCTGGAACCCCCTTGCACTGGAGCTTCACTTAGATGAGGGAGAACAGCAGTTTTGGTGTCTCCCTCATTGATTCACCAAAAAACCCGCTGCTGATGCAAGGCACTCATTTCTGGTGACAGGTTGCACCAGGATGCCAACTGCCTTGCCCGAGGCGAGCAAGAGGAAAGAAATGAAACCCAACATTAATTTTTGTAGCCTTTTGCTTCTGGAGATGGGTGAAATTCGTTCGTGTTCCCACGTCAGGTAGGCGTGGACGTCTCGGCCTCTCCCTGCGCGCGCAACGAGCGCTGCCGACGCTCTGTAAATGGCGCGCTCTGCGGCTCCGGCGCCCAGATCCGCTGGCTCCCTGAGCAAACCCGGCTGGGCCCGTTGTTAAGTAACGCTCGCTTGGTGCCCAGAGGAAAAACGAGCTGGGCTAAGCCTTGGGGGCGTCTGGCAGCTTATTTCCCTCTTGTCAGAGAGCAGTAGGTGTTTGAGCACGGGCCCTGAAACAGATGGACGCAGGCTCTGAAATACACCTCTGTACGTTGCCGCTTCGCGAACTTTCGGGTATAAGCTGTTGCTCTGGGCCTCTCTCAACGTGTTTGCAAACAGCGAGCGATGTTCACGAGGTTGATTAGGGATCGCATATGGCACCGGTGGGCGCTCAGCGTGCACCAGGCCGTGCCGCAGGCCGTGCCGCTGTCTCCGTTCAGGCACGTCCCACTTTGGGAGGTACAGCCGGGTGGTGGAAAAGCCGGAGGCGTGCCTCATCGCTGGGGTGCAGGCCTGTGCCCTTGCGGAACGAGCTGCCCGGGGAAGGTTATTACACCTGTACACGTCCTTGCTCCCGGGCAAATCTGCGGGGTCATGTTAGCCTGTCTGCAATGCTGTAAGCGTGATGTTTGCCACCCACCGAGTCTTTAACTGTGCGTGGGGGCAGCGGGAGGTAAGTCGTACGAAACAGGAGGTAATAAAGAGCCTAATGAACAGCAGAGAAAGCAGACATGTTAACGTAAAAGCAGAGTAAGTAGTGTAGGTTAAAAGCTAAAAGATAGTAAAGCTTTGGCTGTCCTGTTGGAAATACATGTATCAGCAGGATTCCCCATGTTCTAATTTAAATGAAGAATTAATCACAGGCAGCACAGCAGGGAGGTGAGGGTGTTTCACCTCAGGGAGGTGAAACAACACCCATAGCTGCCTCCCAGAGTCCCACTCTTCCCATAAGCATGCCAGGAGTTCCCCAGTATCTGCTGGTGGGCAGACAGGCATCAGCCTGTATCCTTCTGCAGTCACCAGCTTACAAGCTCAATTTATCAGGGACCAGCTTGGTCCTGGGCAATAAATGAGCAATAAAGGTAGATGTGGCAGCAGAGAGGAGCTGCAGGCACTCGGATTCTGCCTGAACAGCTGTTGGGAGGATGGTGTTCCACCTTGTGCAAGCCCACACATTTGTAAGGAGGATGGGAACACTGACTGGCACCCATAGCATACAGACAGAATCCCTGAGGAGGTCATCGTCACAGGCTGCTGTTGCCTATGTGAACATAACCCAGAACTGCAGCTGTGATCTTCTGCCTGACCATTCGCTAGTGCATGTGTGCTCTGTGCTATGCTGAAGGTGGGAGAGAAGGTTACAGGTCAGTAGCTGTTTGGCTTGAAAACTGATGCTACAAAGTGACTTCCCGCCCTCCCCCCCGCTTTTGAGTTAACTGTTATGAACAAGCCATACTGAGTCAAGGCCAGACAAACATCAAATACTTAAGTTTACCCAACTCAGAGTTTGAGGCATGGCTTGCAAATCCTCTCAAATCTGGTTGCATCTCAAGTCTAGCAGCAGCTGATGATGTTGCCACCCGTGCCGGTGTGCCCAACCCCTCTGCCAGAAGCTATTGCCACGGTGGCACAGATGACAAGAGAAGCAGCACACTCCCCTCTCCCGACGGCAGTTCACAGCTTCACACGCTAACACCAGCTGAGGTCAATGTTGCTGTGAGGGGGGATGCTGGGCTCTGACGTGTGTGGCTGAGAGCTGCTGAGAAGCCATCTTCAAAATTTTCTCTTATAGATGTAGTAGCTGAAGTTTACCCAGCTCTGGCAAGCCTGGAAGAAGCTTTCAGTCCATAGGGATTGCAGATTGCTTCTGACCTTGTTTGGTTTACCCCACCAGTTTTATATTATGGGACATAAAATAATTGCTACACAGACCTCTTCCCCAGTTCTGAGGCACCAACTTTGTCATCCCTTGTCAGAAGCTGTGTGTTAGGGGATATCACTTGGATCCAGCCTCTCATCCTGCCTTAAAAGCTTTATGCTCTTAAGCTCCTGTTGAACCTCTTGGTCCATTTACTTCCCATATTATGACTTCAACTCTTCCCAGTTCCTGTTTTTATTTGTTTCCTCCCAGTTTCTTGGGATTCCTTGGCTGCCTAAGTCCATACTCTAAACAAAGCATATAAGAAAAATGAGCAAAACCACAGCAGAGCATCCAAGTTTAAAATTTATCATGTGCTCTGAATGAGTAATTAGCAATTGCATTGCTTCAAGAACTGTTTTTGCGATTGCCATTGAAAGCTCATTACAACTTGTATGTCGTCTTTGGCAACGATGCATCAGCTCAATGAATTAGTAGTTGTAAATGTCACTTGGACTTGACAAGAGGACAAATAATCTAGTTAAATAGTTTGGTTGTAAGATGCTGGGGTAGGTAGTGGTCTGGTCTAATATGAATTTTCTAGGGAAAGGAGCACAAAATTAGATGTAGAAACTACCATAGTTGGTAGGATAATGATTAATCTCATCACTTGGCTAATTGACAGTTTCTAAATTTGGCACCTAGGTTCCATCCACCACGTGAGGTGAACTGGGAACCTCAGCATGGCTCTCCTGGTTCTGCCATGTGTCAGTGATGACTTGCTGCATGACTCTGGTATGAGTGGTAGGGCACTGTTGGATCAAGAGGCTAAACTTACAGCCCGATAATATTGAAGAGCTGAAAGCAGACCAGATGAGTACCCTCTCCCCCTTTTCCCACAGGACTTTACAACTAGGTGGTTTAAGTATATTCACAAGAGTTGAGGCATGGGTCATCAAGTGAGACAGAGGAACAGAATTAAACATTAGCTCAGCTGCGATGCAAGGAAACCATAGGGTACAAGGAGAACCACAACCTCCTCCAGTTTTGTTTTATGCAAACCTGTGACTAACAGATCTAGTCCTCTACTAAACTGGGCCTCTTGAACAAAGTAGGCAAATGAAGTCTTAGTCTGTGGATCCCCTCTAAATCTGAACTTGAGCAAACCAACAGGTTGCTCAGCTGTAACTTTGTTGGCCAAGGTGTTTGCCACCCCTGCTTTGCACAGAAATGCCTACCATGGTGAAAGGAAGAGTTATACAAGGTGGACAAGTGTTGCGGTCAGCAAAGTCCATGTTCCAAACACCTTGTGGTACAGTGGAATAGCTGCCTTTGGCCAAATGCTCCTATACCTGCAGTCTGGCAGAAGTATTGTAGTTCCCTCAGCTGCTGTGAATGGTTTTTCACATGAGGTTAAGAGACTTGCTGGACTATCTGAAAAACCGTAACATTAGTGGAAGGGGCTTGTATCCAAAGGTGACAGTAGTTTTAGTGACATGTCGTGTGAGACCAATGACTGCTAATGAAGTAAATCATGGTTTGAGCTGTCAGGACAGTAATTACAGATAAAGGGACTAGTTTGGATTCTTATGCATTAAAAAAAATATTAAAAATCCCAAGCATACCTTTTTATTGAAACCAAATGTGTTGATGTGAAAGGCAGGAGTTACCTAAGAAAGATACATATTTAAATGTGCATAGTCAAGTATCAGTTGTCAACTACTCATTTGAAGACCTATAAATAGTACCTCATCCATTTTTGTGCTATGAGATGTGCATATGATAGTTGGAGGTTATTTTGGATGTGCTTTCCTCTCAGCGCCAACCCAGTTCTGTTTCAGGAATTTCCCTTTCATGTTTATTTCCCCCGGTCTTACTTGCAGCACTATCAAATAAGCAGAATTTGAAAATTTGCCAAAGAATAATTGTTTTCAGCATTGGGATGAACATTGAAAACACTACTTATGACGTTTTAAGCCATTCATTTTTGGTTTGTGTTTTTGTTTTTGTGGGTTTTTCTTCCCCCAATCACAGCAAGTTACATCCCTAGATAAACTTCTCACTAGCATACCAGTTAGATGGTCATCCAAGCCCAAATGTATATGTTGGGTCTGCTGATAAAAAGAAGGGCATACCACTTGGCAGCAAATGCTTCTCAAATCATTTGCTTTGACAAGTCTCTGACATACATATATGTATATACGCACATAAAAGGGGGTTTTGTTGTTTGTTTGTTTTTTTCCAAAGTTCTGGAAACCATTTTCCTCAAACTCCAACAATAATGAAAAACATTTGTTTGTAGCGAGATCTGCGCCATTGCATGGGAGGCTTGCCTGGAATGTGCTGGCTTGGGGGTCAGATGAGCTCACGGCAAAGATGGGGAGGTAAGGGCAAGGCGGCATGCAGGCTGAAAGCCCACCAGCAGGCAAGCGGGGCTGCCTGTGCAGCAATGAAACATGGCCTGTTGGATCGCTGAGCAGCCCGGGCAAATAACCCTGGTGTTCACAGCTTTCTCACGTACCAAAGCAACTCTCAAGACTTTCATGCTCCAGCAGTTCTGCTGCAGAGTGTACCAACTCTAGGAGATGGTATGAGGAAGTAACGCCCAACCTTGACATGAGCCTCCTCCAGGGGAATTCAGCTCATGAGAGCACTGGTCATGATGCAGTTTGGGGTTGGGACTGCTCTTGCCCACGGCGGTGCAAATCTGGAGTCACCTGGAAGAGTTTGGTAATCAAACTAGAGTATTTCCCTTACCAGGTCAATAAGCCTACTCCACATTTACATGGGCGCGCGGCAGCATGTGGTCTTGCCACCGGGCTCAGTCCAGTGGTATGCCACATAGTTCTGACCAGGAGCTGGATGTCCCCTGCTCCTCTTGTGGGGAAGGACCATCCCTTTCACCTGGTGTGTTCAGGACCACACGCAGCCACCTTATTTCAAACGTGGGAATAAGAAGGGAAGTATGTGTTGCTCTGATCTCTGGGCCATTTGGACTCAATCTGAGCAGTAATTTGTGTGTGGAATAGTTATTTCATGCACTGCAGCTCATGGCAGCAAACAAATCTCCAATTGATCAGTTCATTGCAGCATAGTTGTGGAGAACTAACGTGAGGAGACCTCAAACGGGGTGTCACGTCTTCTTTGCAAATGGTTCAATGAAGGAAAAAGGTCACCTATCGCAGCACTGTGGAGAGTTGTGGTTTCCCTCCTCCAGAGACCTGTCTCTGGAAACCGTGCGTTCACATGCAACTGAGACTGATCTCAAGGGAAAAATGTCAGTAGCAAATTAAATTAGAAGGTGGCAATGTGTTTGCTTGTCTCAGCTGCCCTGGCTGCACCTGTGTAAATGTGTGATTGCCCTTACATGCAACAAATGGAAAGCGGGTCTAAAACACCACTTCCCAACTGACTTGATCCCCTGGTTCTGTAGGGACCATCTACCTTAAGAGGAGTGAATCCTGGCTGGATTCACTGGCTTTTGCCAGCTCCGTCAAATCTGGCAGCAGATCAAACCTTGGGAGAGAGGACATGAATTTGCCCTTCGTCAGATGGTACATTTTTCAAATGTGTGAAGTGATTAACGCTGGACAAGATTGGGATCTGTAACCTTCTGGTGGCCCTGGTAGTGCTCCGAGTTGTACGCAAGGGCAATCAGAAAGCAGTTTCAGTGTATCTGCTTCAGTTTGCTAGCGGTCACAAACAGTTTCATATAAGCATTTTTTGGTTGGAGGAGTGATGGAGGAGGAGATCATGCATTCGAAGGAGTTTTACAACGGGTCATTTTTTTTAGTGGCACTGGAACGTGCTTTTCTGAGCGTGGAAGCTGTGGAGGTCAGAGGAGTTTCTTCCTGCTTTTGCAATAGCACTAAGTTTCAGTTTACAAAACAGTTTCCCTAGGACACGAACACAAGGCATTTGACAGCCTTGTTAGAGATAAGTTGTTTGGGAATGTTTTTCTCTGGATCATTTTTGTTACAAAACAAAATCCTACTTTGTCTAAAACTAATCCTTTTGATAAGAATTAATAATTATAAGAGACTTAGCTGTAAAAATTCCAGGGTTTTGTTTTTATTTAAATGCCCTGTTTTGTTATTTTTGGGTAGAAAAACTTGATCTCAAAACTAATGCTCTAGCTCAAAATTACCTTCATTTTAACACTTAACCTAGTTATAAGAACCCTGAAACAAGAAAAAAAAAAAATTTTAAAGTGCTCAAAGCTTAAAAAAAAAGCATAATAGGGGAAAGAAGGCATAAATGTTTTTAGATTTTAATTTTTGTAAATATGAATTTTTCTATAGAATAATTCTCTTAAAGCCTCAAATATTTTCCCCCACATATAGTCCAGTTTATTATGGATTCAGTGGTAAAGCTGTGTCTTCCACAATAGCTAACCTTACAAGTACTATTTGAGGAGGGAAGGAAATCTGACCCAATTGGTCTGTTAGTGGAATTACTCACACCAGAGGCCTTTCCTACATGATACTATGGGTACCTGCTTTCTCCCTGATGCTTTACAGACAGCACTCCTAAAGAAAAAGGGACAGTGTCTCTGAAGAGAGGGCTATGGAGAAGTGAGGGCTGTGTGGTGGAGTGCCATTGAAATCATGAGCATGTGCTTGGAGACTAGGCAAAATGAAACCTGAATTTTATTGAGCTCCACCCTGATCCTACCTCCACTGCTGTCTTCTAATGGCTCTTTCCCCTCTCCAGCCTTTTCAGAAATTCTCACCCTACAGGAAGGGAGGAACCAGGGATCCAGCCATGATAGCTATGCCCTCTTGTGCCATGCTGAGGAGTGGGATGAAACAACTGGAGGTGTTTCCCACATGCACCACAGAAGATGCATATCTTTGAGATCTCCTGTGATGGCCGTAAGGCTTTTCAAATAGGCTGTAGTGCCACTGTTATCCCTCATTTAAGGATTTTCCATCAATCCAGGGTCACCAAGTGGGACTGAAATCATTCACCTTTCCTGCCCACCGCTTCTCCCGCAGCCACCAGTGATGCTGCATGGTCTGTAGGGCTGCTGGCACCACTGTTGGGAGATGGGCTTGTGAATAGTCCTGATGAGATCCTGGCAGTGATGATTTGTGTGCTGATGGGAAGGGAAGTGATGAAGGTTGACCTACTGACTGGCTCTCCTAACTCCTGTAGGACTTTATTTCAAAAACTGTCTCCTCTCTCTCCCTTTGCTTTGGTGCTTTATTCCCCCCTATTTCCCTCCTTCAGAGTTTTATTGTTACCATTTTTATCCCCCCTGCTTTCTGCTGCTTTTGTGTTTTGAGAGCTGATGATGAGAAAAGTCACAGCCTAGGAACCGCTATGAACAGAGCCTGAGCAAATCCATCCATCACTGCAATCATGGGTTTTTTTATTACTTGTTGGTTCTGTATTGAAGTTTTTAAATTTCCAACTTAAAGTTTTGGAGGAGTATCTCAGAGGTGGAAGGATGGCAGTAGGGCTGCTGGGGGGCAGGGGCCTTACTCTGAGAAGACAGCACGGACTGGCTTCATGTAATACTGCTCTCTCCATCTTCCCCTGATGCCTCAGACAAGTGGTCCTCACCCTTTCCTGAATTCAGAAAGGCTGACCAAAGAGGTCCCTTCCAGCAGGTCAGCGTGCCTGCTGCTTCTTGATAAACACGCTTTATGTCAAACAGCTTAGCTCAGTGCAAGTTTTCCCTGCCCCTGAGCCACTCTTCTGTTGCGATAGCTGTTGCTGCCCTTCCTGCTGGGAGTGAGTCTGTTCTTAAAGGGAAAATGCCAGGGCAGGCTGTGGGAGAGAAAGCATATCCCTGCTGAAGAGGAAGAAGAAGGTGGAGACCAAGACTTTGTGCAAGGTCCCCTCCTAAAGCCCCTTAATCATCTTGTGTCACACCCCTGGTGCCTCCTGTTTAATTCTAGGAAGTCCTTAACTCTTACCTCGTTTCCCGAGTATTGCCATTAGCAAGAAAATGATGCTTAAACCAACTACTGCCGGGGCCTCTGGAAACCTTGAGCTGATCTTTGCTGGCTTGACTCTGGAGCCAGCCAAGGCATAGTGGATCACCTCCTGAAGGTTGGCCATCCCCAGAGTAGCCCTACAAGATAAACCCAATGAGCAAATCGGCATGGAATGGCTCCATGCTGCAAAGGCTGTTTCATGTTGTTTTAAACTCAAAAGCTGGAAAATTCAGAGCCAGCACTAAATACTTGTTCCACTTTCAAAGCTGAGCATCAGGGAACCATTCCTTAAATAGTGGATGTCTGTTCTTTGAGCCCAGATGTGCTTACAGCATGGGTCTTGCCAGCATTTTCCCTTCCTCATGCTTCCTACACGAATGTGCATGCAACTTTCTAGCCATCCGTCTTTACCCTTTAAAGTTGGTGTGAGGGGTAGCAGCTGTTCCTTCTTCAATACAGGTGGCAATAACATCGCACAGATTGTTTTCAACCTTAATCAGTAAAGCTTGCCACACAAGTGATCCTGTTTCTTGCCAGAAGTGATAAATCGGACACAATTTTGGAGCAGATGAAATGTTAGACAAAATACATTAGTCAAAAATACTTCAGAGTATCAGTTACTTTCCTGTGGTATGTAAGCAATAATTCCGTTCTTAAAATCTTCCACCTGGATTTGGAAGGTCACCTGAGCTCCTGTTGCAGGCATTTAGCAGTGAGTTAATGTGAGGTAACAGAGCTAACCGGTATCTGAATTCATAGATAACGTTGTGTTACCATTTCTGTAACTAGAAACAGCAGCAGATTTCAGCCTGGAATTTGGGATACTGGTCTTTACTAATGCATCTTACTGGGCTCAGGCTGGGATGCCTGTCGCTTTCTATCATTTTACACAGGCAGCCAATCTCAAATTATCACAGCTTTATCCCTTCGTTAAATAGCATGAGCTGGGCAGACTCAAGGTAACAGCAACACACAGAGATGCACCAAGCACAAACGGACATTTCCTGAAGGCCAGTCGTGCCTTCCTTCCACCTTTGGTGGCTGCCTTTGCCTAGTGCGTGCAACGGAGAGGTTATCCTGAATGAAGCAGAGGAATCAAGAGCCGAGATGCTTCGAGAGGGGAGCTTTTTCTCTCCATAACACTTCTACTGCCTTTCCTTGCCCTGAGTAAGCCTGTTGCTTCTTTCAGGGAAAGAAGGTGCTGAAGGAGGGACTGTAGGGTTCTCCTTTTGTTACTGGTCACGCGTCCTGCAGCGCTGGTGGAGGGATCTGTCAGACTGGGCTTTGTTTGTCTTAGGTGCTGCACAAAGCTTAACAAATGATGTGGTTTGAAGTGATGGAGTTGCATCACTTCAAGTAAACTCAGTAAGAAGTTGATGTGAGAAGGGATAGATTCCACTTGCATCTCTTACAGCAGGATCCTTCCCTTGACCAAAAGAAGGGCAAAGCTGAGTTTGGAGACTTTTAAACAGGTTTTCTTTTTTTTTTTTTTTTTAAGCAACCATGTTTGTGCTTGCGTGTGGAAATGTTATTTCTAACCCAGCAGAGGGGACGTGTGGAGGAAGTCAGAATGGCCAAGACAAAATCACAATTTTCTCTACTGCGTTCTGAGGAAAAATATGTTCTCATTTACTGCACTCATACCTCCATCATATTTCAGGACCAAGAATTGGAAAATAATGAACACTGAAGCCAAAACCAGCCATCTGAGTCAAATAAGGAAAAGATGGGAGGGATGACTCAAATAGCTGAAGAGCAGGGGACAATCTGATAAATTCTGGGGCAAATCACAAGAAGGATAATATGGAGTTGAAATTAGGAAGGGCTTAGAGGAAGGTAATAAAATTCATGGTAATGTAGTTTTATGAAAACTGTCTTGTCAAATAATTGCAATGTAATTTTTGTAAGATGCCACCTGTTTTGTTGGTAGAAGTAATGGTTTTGATATCTACTTAAACATACATCTATTGACATTTCTATAAGGTGTATGATTTTGTTCCACGTGATTTTCTGAGTAAAAACCAAAACTATAAATAGATGACTAATTAAAGACATTAAATGAATTGCAATCTGGCTAATAGTCACGCTTTCTAAAGTGATTATAAATGAGGAAGCATTCAGAATGGATGTTCCTGACAGATACACCAAAGGGCATATTCTTAGGCTCGGAGCTATTCAGTCACTTGGTTTTTGACTTGAGAGCACATGTCGTGTTTCATTAGGCAAAGACAACGATGATGATGCGAACATTGATGAAGTAATAAAGGACGATGTCAAGGACAGAACTGTTCTTCAGGGTCATTTGGATTGTCTGGTAAACTAATCTTAGCCAAAAAAATGTGTATTTAAATCTTCAGTCAAATTCAAGGTACTTACAGACCAAAAATGTACTTTTAGAACCATGCCATTTAGCTGGGAGAGTGTGTTTTGGAAACCAGTGACCCAGGCTCGTTGTTATAATGGATAATGAGCTAAACACGCGTTCCCTGCCTGTGTGATACAGTATACCTGTAAGCAAATGTTACTGTCTTGGATCAGAGCAGATTGCTGAGGTGATGTTTCCATGTGCACAGCATTAATGAGACCATTACTGAAATACTGAGTCCATTCCTGGTGTTTGTGCTTTTAAAAGGCTGTTGACAGATGGGCAGGGAACAGAAAACGGCCGAGCAGCACGAGCACAGGTTGAACCATGCCATCTAAAGAGAGGCGAGAGAAGCTAAATCAATTTATTTTGTCAAAGATGAGATTCTATATTTTTCCACTAATACCCAAATGCAAACAGATAATTAATAATCAAAACTATCTGGATGTAGCAAGATCTAATGGTTAGGTGCTGAAGGTGGATGAAGTCATGTTAGAAAAAAGGCAACTAAAAATGCCTTTTGCTTTCAGGATCAGCAACTAACCACTTAACTCAGGATGTGGGGCTGGCCTGCTACATGAAGTCTAAGTTAGCCCCACATCTTTTTCAAAGAGATAGGATGCTGGTAAACAAGAGTCTGTGTGAGGCACAAGTGTTGTCGTAAAAATGCTATAACCATTATGAATTCCAGCAGGTCAGGCTAAGTGAATTTACTACTTTCAGTGGCTCTAGACAGAGAGAACTGATTTCTCCCATGTAATTTTAGCAATTTGGAGTAAAACCACTGAATGCCTGGAACCGATCAAGCGTGCAATTGTTGTGGGAAGAGCTGCAGGGAAACTTGGTTCGATCTGAGCATCTCAGCCACCCAGTACTCCGTGTTCAGCTTAGTGCACCTGCTAACTCCGTGCCGTTCCTGGTGTGCATTAAAGCAGCCAGGATGCCCCGTCTCTTTAACTTAGGGCTGCTTTCCCTCGAGGAAGGGTGTCCTGCGCTCGTGAGCTGTAACGTGTGGGAAGAGCCAGCAGAAGGGTTGCTGCGGTGTCTCTGCACTAGCAGTGTGGAGCCTTAAGGGATAAAAGTCTGGCCATGCAAATACCGAGGAAAGGTAAAGCTTTTTCACTGTAGTTTTTGAGCTGAAGACAGCCTTTCAAGAGGGCAGTGAAAGGACAAAGTTCTTAATACAAAGGAAGATGCCAGGATGGTTCTTTCGTGGGTCCATGAGGCAGTGGTTTTTGAAATTTCACATTTGGTATATCATCAGAATATGAATCATGTAAAACACAGCATTCGGCAAACTGTGCATAAATACATTAGAGACTGAGACTTAACATGTGCTGTACATATATACGTAGGAAGGTCTAGGTCAGGATGAACTTCTTGGTCTACTGTGGGATCTGAATCCTAGTGTTGGGGCAGCAGGAACCAGTCAGTGACTGAAAGTACTGGCCTGTACGCATGTGAAGTCAGAATTGCCATCACCAACCTTCCTCCACAGGTGCAGGAAGACCAGAAATGTCAGATGTTTAGCTGCACTTGGATGCAACAGGAGCCATTTTATGCAGCCTGAAAACCTATTCCTTGCCAGTTTAGGGGACTGAAAGGAGCAGGCTACCAGGCACACCTACCTTCATGATATGGTTTATATGAAGTTAATTGCACTCTGGAGAGTGTGATGCGTGATGGGGTAAAGTAGGAGTGAAGGTCTCTCAGATAGGCAGAGAGGTGTTGAATGAGAGAGGCATAGAGGATCATAACTCAATATAGAGATAACTGACTTTCTCATAAAAGATCTGCCTCCACAGAGGTCAGCAATTTATGGGCAATTTATGAAGCTTGTCTGGCATGTGTGAGCTGCAGTAGTGCAGTAGAATGCGCGTGTGTGAGTATCCATCATGTACGTGAGTGCTTTGTACCTGAACAACCCTGCCTAAGGTGCCATGGGCCAGGAATAAGCGCTTGCGGCACAAATACACTCAAAAAGCGTCTTGATTCCTTCTGTAAGGCCTTCCTCTTACTTTCAGCACAAACACTGCGGAGCAAGGCTTTTTGCACAGGTGGTGAGTAACACACCTCATGTTTCTTTGATGTACTTTGACTTCGGCTGGAGGGACCTTGATTTTATATCCATTTGTAACTCAGATTAATTTCCCAAATGGAATAGACTTTACTAGCAGAAGAAGGACTTCTGATGTTGGTATGATTGTGTCTACACTGGGGCCTTCGCCATGATAAAAATTTTTGATGGGGTGATTTTTTTAATGTATTCATTTTCACAGCTGTGCTAGAGCCAAAGTATAGAGTAGGTTTAAGGCCTGGGGCCCTACATATCTTCCTTTCATGGCAATGGTATTGCCCACATGTTTGTTCTGCTTCATGGGACAGATTTAGAAAAGCTTGTTTTGATAAACTGTTTGCTTGCTTGGCTTGGTGTTCCCAAACACCGTGTCAGCTTTCCACAGAGCCATCTCGTTTGGGTTGGTTGGGAAATTCAGCCTGCTGCTCGGCAGCACTCAGCCAGCAAGTGGCATGACTCAAGGAGAAGATAATTAATTTTTTTTTTTTCCCCTGAGTAATTACACAAGAATTGCAAAGCTGCTTTCCAAAAGCGGGAAGAGAGGGTCTGAAATGGATCTGAATTTTTTTGCCGGGTCTTTGGGAGTTTCGAGCCACATGAGGCAGTGGCTAACGATGGCAATTGTAATGCTTTCCTTTGGGCGGGGGGTGTTTCTAGATGCGCGGCTTGTCAGCATGTGTTTTCTCTGTGGCTGCGTCTGCAGCGCGAGCCACCAGTTCTTGTGCGGCTGCTGCCAGCTATGTAGAGAGCAAGTGTCGGGGCGTCTGCTCTCGTACCAGCAGGAGGAGAGGGGGGAAAGCTGGAGGTGAGACCCGAATATTGGGGACTGACCTGCACCAAAGGATTTCCAAAGTTCAAAAGACAGGTGTCTTGGCTGCACGGAGGGCAGCTTTATGGCTCATGCCATCCCTCCCGACCATGTCTCTCCCATTTTAAAGCTTTCTCTCATGAGCTCCGTTATGTAGGTGCAGAGGTGGTGGGTGCCTGGAGGTGGCTTAGTAAACATAGGAAGAATGGAGTGATCAGCCACTATAAAACTGAGTAAAGTAAAGTGGAAACATGGACAGTGGGAGCTGGAAACTAAACACCACTGAAAAGAGAGGGAAGGCTGATGGGGTAGTCCAAAATTTCTAGTAGGCTGGAATATTTGCTAAGAGAAAACAAGTACTATTTGGGCACGCAGCATTTCTTCAGACCTGTATACTTGAAAGCTTGTCTGTTGTTTTCTTAATTTCAGTTTGCCTAATGCAAGTTATTGCTTCTCTGAGACCTGTTTGTGGTTTACATCCTTATGCTACTGCAGCTCTGCCTGTCATGAGGATGCTGGCAGAGAACTTATTTTGCAGGCGATGCTAACGGTGGGTGGATGCTGAAAGGATTCTGGTTTGGACATTGTGTTTCCCCACTGGTTTTTTTTTGGGCAGCAGTAGGACCCTCCTCCATCTTCCCTCATCCAGGCTCAGCTCCTCAGCTCGCTGGGTTTCCACCGCAGCGGTTCCAGCCAGCACAAGCTGGTGGCTGCCAAGAGCAGCCGTCCCACCCTTCATCCCGCTCCCCTCGGGGCCACTGCCGCCTCCCGGGCATTTGCCCATATAGGAGCAGAGCTGACCACTTCCCTCCTCTCCTCCCCCTCCACCCTCCCTCCCCTGCTACGCCGTTATTTTTAACCCGGATCAGTGTCTCGATTCACTTCACCTGTGGCCTCCTCTGTCTGCCAACAGAAACAGGCTGTGAAACTACAGTGTTAACCCCAACTTCTTCAGGCTCCCCGCAGCCCTTCTCACCCCGGGCAGCTCATCCCTGTCTGCTGGAAGCATCTCCCCTGGTAAGAGGGAAGATGGCACCAGCCTTTTCCCCTGCTCCAGCACTTGAGGACAGGCTCGTATTGCCTGTGTCGTGGACTCGGGAAGAAGCCTGGCACAAGGTACTGCAGGCTTCAGTGAAAGGTTATTGGATCCTGCAGTATATTCATAACTTGTAAGATGTGCTGGTAGAGTCGGGTGTTTTTTCTCCTCTGCGTTCTTCACATTTTTCACTATGAAATTTCACTCAGTCTCTTATAGTCCTCAAGGCTGTTCCACCCATGGTAGTCAAGAGGGAAAATCTCTCCCCCATAAATAACCGTCACAAATCGCAAAGTTGTGGCAATAAAACTCTAAATTGGAAAATGCACCAGAAATGTATTTCTGCGTGGAGTTTGTATATTTTACTTCTGAGTCTGACTGTGCTGACCTCCAAGCATAAACCACACACATAATCCCACCACCCCCCCCTCCCTGAAGTCAATAGGGGTAGGATCCATCTCATTTAACTTTACAGGCGTGCACTATAAGCATCTGTACCTGGAGTAGTCAGACTCTACAGTCAGGAGAGAGTCACTGCTCAGTCTGACCTATTCTAGCTTTCTGCCTAAAGAGGTGGACTTAACGTCTTTTCACGGGGAGTAATTCTGTTGCCAGTAATGAGTTCAGGTTTTGATATCTACATCTCAAGTCAGCTGATGTGTACCCTCAAACTTTCCAGTTACTTCACTTGGCTCCAGACCAGATCTTGGCAGATCAACATTTAGTCATGATCACTCACATAGTTATAATGACAATAACCTTTGAATTCTTGCCTCAGAAGATCTTTAACTAAATGAATGTAATGCTATTGGAGAAAAGTCCCACAGGTTATTATAGTTTAACTGCCCTGTGTGCTTCCAAGACCTATCCAGAGATGACTGGCAGTGTTTCTGTACCTTTAATGACAGTTTACAGTACGAGAATCTTGGAATAATGCAGGTAAGAAAGTGACCTCTTGAGCTCACCTAGCCCAACCTCCTGCTCAAAGCAGGGCCAGATATGGGATCAGCCCAGGTCACTCAGGGCTTTGTTCATCTGGTCTTGAAAACCTCCAAAGATGGAAACTTCCATGTTCTCTCAGCAACCTGCTCTGCTGCTTGGCTGTCCTCATGGGGAAAATTACTTTCCTCATGTCAAGCCAGAAACTCTCATTTTGATGTGCAACCTTTGTGTCTTGTCCTCCCACCATGCACCTCTGAAGAGCCTGTCTCAGTCTTCATGATAACCTTCTTGTAGGTATGGTAGGGCTGCTGATAGATCCCTCCAAAGCCATCACTTCTCCAGGATGAATGAGTCCTGGTCCCTCAGCCTCTCGTCACAGGTTAGATGCTCCTGTGACCATTGTGGTGGCCCTACACTGAACTCACTCTAGGCTATGGGTGTCTTTCCTGTGTGGGGGTGTGAAACTGGACACAGTGTCTAGATATGCTCTAATGAGAACAGAGCAAAGAGGAGTAACCACTTCCCCATATCTGCTGGCTGTGCTCCTGCTGGTGCTTTCATTGCTGCTGGCACACATGTAGCCGACCCTCTGCCAGGTCTCCCATGTCCCTTGCAGAAGTCAGTTGCTACCCAACCTGTACTATTTGATTAGTAGGATTTTGGCAGAAGTTTTGTAGTGTTTGAGAGCTGTGCTAAGAAGTAGCCGTCGCTCTTATGGTTAATTATCCTTAAGCCATGCATTTAGAGCAGCTTCAAAAAATGAAAATGTCCATTGGTATTTATTGGGAATACTTCCCTAGAGCAAAATTCTTACTGGGATTCATTATTTAGCTGAATCCTGATACAAAATAGAAGAATCTGATGTGGGAACTCTCTGCAGCTCAAATAAAATGAATAGTTAGTTATACTTCTGGGAGACGCGGTGCTGTTTGGAATGAAAGCTGTGAAGTGCAGAGGTGCTCAGGCTGGCTGTGTACAGGTTTTTGTATTTTCTCTTCAGCACGCGGTAGCGCATGATGCACAGCCGCTGTTGCGTTCAACCTTGTGACTCCCTTGCGAGGCAGGAATGAGTTATGCTCGCTGTTTCAAAGGGAGAAGCCACGGTGCAGAAACCCAGACTCCTCTGACCTAATTGTAATTGTCAGGGAGTTAGACATCCAGTCCCGGGTTAGCGATCCACAGTCCTCCCAGAAAGGGAGAAATGGATGCCTCCAGAGGTTCCTGGATTTCATCTCTTCCCTACTTGTTTCAGGGTGAGAAATGGCCTGTCTGTCTTCACCGACGCTGACAGAACATGAACAGTCAGTCTAAATTATTAGTCTTTACCTGAGCTTGGGGCTAAAATCAGAGTTAAAGCTAAGCCTTGGCATTACCATGTAAGTGCTTCTCCCCCAGACTAGTCATGGAGAACTGTGAGTGCTTCTAGGTTTTCTTCTAAACCAAAGAAAGCCTGCAGACCATCCCTCGTCACCTGAGAGATGCCATGGAGATGTAGTGGGGCTGAGGGAGAACAGGCTATTCTCCTCATCCTCCCTCACTCCCACCTTTGGCAGGATGTTTGCCCTCCCGTGGTGTTGATGGGGGGTCGTTCCCACCAGGAAGGTGAACAGGGGATTGTGTTTGATGTTTCCATTCCTGCCTCCTTGCATTTGTGGATGATCCTGGCAACAAGGACAGAAACTGCCCTCTGTTTGAAGGGACCTTGAATTGAAAAGGGACCTAACCTATTTTGCTGGGGGAAATGTTGCCATTTAGCTGCCAGAGTGCTTGGAGCTATCACAAGTTATTTCAGTAGAAATGGCACTAAAGCATCCCCAATTTTCTCCCCCATGCCAGGTTCTTTACTACAGATTTCAGAGACGCAGTCATCACAAAAATTGTCTTCAACACCTCCACAGACACCTTGACGAAACCCAGCTGCTATTGACTTTTGCTGAGGGACGGAAGGTTTTGGGTTTTGTTTTGCACAGTTCTTGAGAGATAAGCTGAACTCTCACATGGGCAGGGAGGGGCAGGAATCACCCATATGTGTGCAGCACAAAGCAAGATGACAGCACCCTGGTACACAAACCACCAGTGTTATTTCCAGTCTGTGGGAATCCTGGCTCGGTTACACCATTCACAGCTTTGACTAGGAGAGCACTTCAAACAAAGAGACATTAATAGTGAAAAGAAACTTTGATTGCTTTTCCCTAAGTATTGAAGAATTCTCTTGCACAACCAGCTTGCAGCAATGAAAAGCACTAAGGGTCCCTGTCCCAATCCTTCCTCAAAGGTGCCCTGGTGCCTTGGTTAGAAGAGCTGTGTGGTAACCTAAATGACAGCAAGTCTCAATTAAGATTTAGTTTAGAGGCTAAAAACTATCCAATGATTTAGTCTTAGGGATTAAGGAAAACAAAACCTTACCGATGGCTGGATAAAATTCGCATTCCTTTCAATTGTGATCATCCTACATCAAGGAAATATTTGAAATGTTGGCAGTCTCCCTATGATATGCCTGCAAAAGTTATTATATTGCTTTAAGTAATTTAAGAAAAAGGAACCAAGAGCTATAGCACAAATGTGTTATATAAATCTTCATTGGGATCACTGTTGTTTTTACAAAAATAGTTTGATTGATGTTGGGTCCCAGTGGGTGACCTTTAAGAGAGACCACATCAAATGGAGGGGCAGAGCTGCAGCTCTCCACCCCCACACTGGCTCTTCTCTTCCTCGCTTCTCCTCACCAGAGTGCCTCTAGACAGCTATGTCATCTGTAGCTATAAAATAAATTGAAGAATGTCTGTCTCGCTAAAGGCAAAAAAGGAGCCCTTTTTGTCTCCATTGAAGCAGGCCACGTCCCTAGCCGAGCTGCAAAGTGAGCTGTGTACCTGCACGGGTCTTTAAATGATCATAAAATCTCCTCCTCCTCCCTCACCTTGGATCAAGGGATCCCAGGGTAAGAGGGATGTTTTTGGGGGCCGGAGCAGGGAGTGACAGGAGTCACAGCTCTGTGCCGCCTTTAATTTGCTCTTTTATTAGTGTGGGCACAGCATAATTTGCTACTCATGCCTATCAACAACTGTTAATGCTAGAGAAAGGAGAAAGTTTGGTTTTCAGAGGGGCTTTGTGAAGCAACGCTCCTCCTAGGAACCACACTTGGGATAGTCCATCATCAGTGGTGCTTCTTATCCTGAGTACTTACGCTCAAAAAAAGAGTTCAGCACAGCACTGAGAGTGTGCAGCTCACAACATCGCTTGTCTGATATTTAAGCAGGGGTCAAAACTCACTGGTTATCATGCTAGAAAATCTGCTTAGGCATTTTCTTTCCTTTGTCTTTAACAATGGTCTGTTTGGTTGCAGCTTAGAAAAATAAAATCTTTTTTTGTACCACTTTTAATCAGAAAGGTGAGTAGAAATAATCAGTGCTGTTGTTACACAAGGGTGTCTTAGTTCTAGAGTGCCATACGTGAGAATGATGAGGCAGAACAAAATGCTGCTGAGGTGTCCCGTGTGAGACGTTCAGAGGTGCTGTATGGGCAAATAAGAGTTCATCTGCTCAGATAGAAGTGGCACTGGTGGAACAATTACTCGGAGGGAGATGAGGTGTTAGTGAAAGCGGATTTGCTTCCTTGTGGCCTAGGGGACAAGGTGGGGATAGGGCTGTGGGTGCTCCATGGCCACCTGCTCCCTTATGGCCAAGTTCCTGCACTGGCCCATCATGTGTTTCAACATCTCATGTGAAAACTCACTGGCCCAGCTAGCCAAGGCAGCCTCCCCCAACCTATGTATCAGGGTAACAGAGGTCACTTCTTGCGGTTCAGACAATATTATAAAACAAGATTCCTTTTCCATTCTTTCCATGACCACGTGAACAAATATCCTCTCCTCAGGTGTTTCAGTCCCTAGTATTCCCTGAAGAGGCAGAGCCCTTCAGTCCCTCTCTAGTAACAGACAACCAGCGGGAGGAAGCCAACAGGTTTAGAAGCAACCTTAGAGAAAGGGAAAATGTCACAGAGCTTATACCAGCTTTGGTTTAAGCATCCTTAAGAGTCACAAAAATCCTTTGGAGCTTTCCCTGATTGTGCTGAATGCATGGATATTGCAGACATTTCCTTAACGACAAGTAAGGTCCAGAAGCCAAGATTAGGCTTTCTATGAAAGACAAGTAGAAGATGCAGCAAGGGGCACTCATTTGGCTGCCCTTGTGGGCAGGGAGCCCAGTGCAAGCTTCAGGCACGGGACAGGAGGATCTTGATCAGTAATTGGATGGAGTTAAGAACATGAATATACATCTGGGTTCAATCCCTGCTGGCTCCTCACCTCAGGGAAGGTGTCCATGCGGTATTTTGAGAGTGTCTCCAGCAAGAATACAGGGTGTATCAATTATGGGGCATGTTGCACTGACAGCTTTTCTTCTGTCCTGCCATGTAGATGCAACCACTGAGTTTTAAGTCAGAGGGATCACAAAGATTAATTGAAAATCATTAAATTTTGCCCTGTAATATACTGGCCTGCCTAAATCTTCTGGGAATCTGTTTGTTTAGATCTCTCTTTTTATTGCTGACAGAGGAGAACTGTTGATTTGGTCTTAGATGTCAGAGAGTCTGAGCACAGCCAGCTACATGCTTCAAAACAAATAATGACATATATTATACCACTTGTTATACCACTCACAGACAGGGAACAGTCTCTGCTTTTCAGGCTGTTCCCCAGACACTGTTGGGAGTGTTTTAAGTATTTGGTATTCATTATATACTCTTTAGGTGGTATTTGATTTATTCAAATTGTTTTTCTACTGAGTGGCAAGAACAATAGTTTCCAGCTTTGATACTTGAAAGTACAACTTTAAAATTTCTTTAAAATGCCAATATTTGCCTAAAATATGCTGCTTCTGATAAAGTACCTTCCATTAAGCTTGTATGGTAGAGCACTCAGAGGATGCTTTGCTTGGAAAGAGCAAATATAGATGAGAGAAAACTAATGAAAATTATTTTGTTTTTAAAAAACAAACTGTAGCCTACAATCAAAGACATTCTGAGTAGTTATGGAATCATCTTAACTATCACTATTAATTAGCCTACCTTGATTACTGAGGGCAAACTCCCCAGGAGCAGAGAAAGCCCATAAGTTTGGACTTAGGAGGATAGGCTGGATACAGTTTAGTCCTTTAGGGGCAGCTAGTACAGCCAGCAGTTACACTTTTATGTAATAGCCCCTTCAGGCATGTGCTGTCTGTGGGAAACCATGCAGATCAAAATGCATGGTGTAGTGGAAAGGAGAAAATTCACTTTTGGGGACAGGGTAGGCAAGACAACTGGCAGAAGGATGAGAGGAAATGGCCTGAAGTTGCGCCAGCAGAGGTTTAGATTGGATATTAGGAAAAACTTCTTTACTGAAGTAGTGGTCAAACATTGGAACAAGCTGCCCAGGGAAATGGTGGAGTCGCCATTCCTGGAAGTGTTCAAAAAACACGTAGACTTGTCACTTCGGGACATGGTTTAGTGGGCATGATGGTGTTGGGTTGACTGTTGGACTTGATGATCTTAAAGGTCTTTTCCAACCTTAATGATTCTGTGATTCTAAGGAGTTTGTGGGGACTGTTAAGAGGGTGATGGAGAATGCCACACCTTCCCCAAACTACATCACCCTTCCTCATCTCCCTTCCCCCTTGAAACACCAGATTCCTTCTTCCCTAGTTGCATTCCTCTCACATCTTCTGTCAGAGGCCTGAATTTTGAATGCTCCTGCTGTGAGGCATTGTGTCTCACCAACCTTCAAAGCTTGGTCCCAACATGTTCATTTCTCTCTGCTATCAGGTGCAGGCTAACCCTCTGAGCCACAGTGGACCCCTGGCTCTGAATGAGAGTCAAAGCTTTTTCCAAGAGGCCGTGTGGCTTGTCTGATGAAACGCAAGTTGCTGTTATCAGCTTTGTTTTGTTTTCCTCAGAAGCAGACAAAAATTTCATGTTCCAGACACTTAGCCTCAGCACAACACTCCCATGCACATCCTTGGTCATGCTTTGCCTACTGTTTATATGATGCTTTTACCGGCATAGATAACTTTTCTAATTGACCCCGTGAAGCAACATTGCTTCATGGGGTCGGTTAAACTGAGATGAATTTTTTCTCTGTTATTTCCTGGCTTAGAGAGGGCTGTCGTATCTGAAGCTGATAGATATGGCCTTCAGCAACCTACAGGAAGGTTGCTGAGGGTTGCTTTTAGTGAGGTTTGGCCACTACACAGGTGTCTCCAGCCTTTCCTTGTCCTCCTGGCTGCATATGGATAGGTCCCTAAAAGACAAGTACAAGGGAACTGTTCAGTGCAGTAGAAGCAATAGTCCCTCTTTAAAAATTCACAGGTTGTGGCAAATTATTTGGTTGAATTTATTCTACAAACATTTTATCCAGGCATATTTTTTTAGCCCAGGAAAGGATTCCTTCAAATAGACCAAAAGAGGGGAGAATGATTCATTTTTTTGCTTACAATGCACAACGTGACCCAAATCATTTCCTATTGTCATATCCTATCACACTCTGAATGATGTATCTCAAAAAGGCTGGACTGTCTGCTGCAGGTCACCGTGTAATATTTCCTGAGGACTCGTGCTTGATCTCTATACAGTCACAGATCAGTTGGGAGCAGCTGCAGAAAGTGAAAGAGAGAGGCATGTGCCACTGGTGCACATTTGTAGTCGTTATTCAAATAAAGTTTGCAGATGCTTTTCTTTTTCCCCTTTTTTTTGCTTCTCAAATGCCACTAGTATTAGAAAACACCTTGCCTAACACCACAGACTAGCAAAGCAGCAATCGTGTTATGTTCCTCAGGCACTATGAGTTGCCTAAATAAAGCAAAAAAAATCATGGTTAAGATTCAACCACGTGAAAATCTACAGGCTAGAAAGCCTAGGAATGAATAGGAATGACATAGGCACACCTATGGTGAAATCTGAAGTTGTAAAGAATTATCTCTTTTGTCTTTAAAACTCTATTTTAAAATTAGCTTTGAGCTTTCTCACACCCTAAACTGCTGTTTAGAGAACTACCAGTATGTCCTGATGCACCCATAACTGATTGAAGCAAATTTTACTGTATATTCAACACTAAAAATGAAACGAGAAACCTGCTGTCCCATAAATACAATCAGTGATATAATTAAGAGCTGACAATCTGTTTGGTAGTATATAGCTTAGAGTAGAGTTTCCAGTGTGTTTCCTCTCAGCAAACAGCAGGTGCATGGGTTTTGGCCCCTTCTTGAACAGGAGTGGCAAGGCTGCAAATAAGCTGGCTGCTGCCAGCTAATGTCCTGATTTGCCTTTGGAAATGAAACAGGACTCTTTAATTCTCATGAAACACGTCATCTTTAAAGAGCTTACCAGCATCCGCGTAGTCGGAGGAGGTAAACTGCAACTGGTCATCACCCAGAAAACATTATTTCAACAAAAAAATACCTGTGAGAGTGAAACAGCAAATAATTTACTCTTTGACAAGCAAAGTTCAACTTAATTGGTAGGATTGTTCAAAAAATCAAGAAAGTCACTGCGTATCTAAATGAAGAGGGACCAGACTGTTTCTAGACTTGCAGGTTCAGGCTTGGCTCTTAGACAGCAGTGGCCCTCTGAAACGCCAGCGGAGGGGTTTTGCCAGGCGGCACTTACCTTGCCGGGGACACCGATCCTAATGCCCTGCACCGACCCTTCTCATCGGGTTTCTCGCATCCTCCGTAAGGTTAACGCAGCCCAAGGAAACCACATCTGCCTATTGGTTTGTTAGGAAAGACTCGGTTGTAAGAGTACATTTTTACTCTATCTCCCCTTTTGCTTGTAAAAAAGAGAAACCACAAATGTTTTTCTTCCGGTTTTAGTCATTTCCTCTCCGCTTGGCAAACCTTGCTTTTTGACAGGGTCTCTGAGATATCCAGGCTGAGTGCTCCTTGAATGAGAGAGCCCACAGGGAGAGCTCAGTGGTCGTCTGTGGCTGTCTTTTAGGCACCAGATTCAGGGGAGCTATCCCGAGTAATAATTTCATTTTATTACGATGATTTACTTGGCAGTCCCAGTTCCTGAGGGTATTTCTAACCGAGCTTCAGTGCTAAAAAAGAGCTTTGTAGCTCTAGAAAGTCAGATCACGGGCTTTGAGCATTCCGTGCTGCAGGTGTGATGGGACGGTTGCTGGCTCCCAAAGCTCAGCACCTCTACGGGTTACAGTCATGGGTGCCTTGGTGCTTCAGGACCCTTGCTCTTGTTATCACAAATTATTAAGAAGCCAAGAGCCTGAGTTGCCTTAAAAAAAAATGGAGTTAAGGGATACTGGGGTTGCTGCAGATGGAGGTTTCCTTCCCATGCAGGTAGGCATCAGGAGTAATGGAGCTGGGCCAAGGCCTGGCCATTCGTCTAAACCCACAAAGTGGGAAAATATAACTAGGTGAACAACCTCTTCCATGGCAAAATTCCCATTGGTCATAACGCAAAGAATGTCTAATGGAGGTGGGAGCATGAGGGAAACTCCCGTGTCCTGTGCAACATTGCTGCAGGCGTTTTGGTTGTCCTGGCCACAGGTGCTAGTAATTTCTAGAGAAACAACCGATATAGTACAATGCTGATAGAAGACTTTTCAGTGGCTGTTTGCAGGGTCTGAAGGGACCAAGCTGTCAAGCAGAGGCTTGTTCAACTGTGCTGCCCTTATGCCAGCCTCACCAAGCAGGCAGGGGAAAATCTAATGAACTTAGGAGAAACGCACTAATGTCTATCATGCAAACAATACTGAGTAACTGAGCTCTCTGTATCAAAATATCGGTCAGTACTGAGGAGTCTCTAAACTCCCCTCGTTGCGTGATGGAGCATGGGTGAAGGGGGGAGAGAGGGTGGTAGGGATGGAAAGCGATGAAGTGATGGTGTGAGTCAAAAGGAAATTTGAGAAATTTGTTAGTCAAAACAAGATCCAAAGAGCTCTGTCAGTGAGTAGAAAAATTGACCCAGACTGAGGTGAAAGGCAGTGGGCAAGAGCGGGAGTGGGAATCACCAGGGTCTGACGGGCCACCGGCAAGCAAGCTGGAGTCGGCAAGAAGAGAAGGGGAGGTGAGGGAGAGGGAAAGCTAATTCATTGCACTTCAGCTGCTTAGTCTCAGTGCACACGACTTAAGAGTGTGGTACTTGCTGACGCCCTTCCTGGGGGAAAGGAGTACAAAAGGTAAACTTGCTGATTTCTGTATGCCTCACAACTACAAAGAACCCTCTCAATCTGTCCCCAGGTCTATTCTGCTCCGAAAGTGATAAGCAACTAAAGCTGTTTGATCAACCACCTTATGAAGCAAGCGCTGTTTACACTTCATCTAAATGGCCTGTTTGTGAGTCCTAGCTTTTTCCGCCCATAATACATTTTTAACACTGTCAAATACTTCTGATCTCCAGACTAATCAGCTGCTCACCTACATAAACACAGTTGTTAAATTGCTTGTGGAACATTTTGCTGAAGACTGGTCTTTGCATCTGAGATAAGAGGACCCAGACCAAGTTCTTTGCTCACTAATGGCCAGCAGCCGGTCATGCTGGTCTCCTTCCTGAAGTTGCATTTCTCTTGTACTTCATGGGCCAAGTAGCTCCATTGATGCTACCATCTGCTAATTTATTCTGAGGTAGCAAGACTTCAGGTTCAGGTGCACAAAAATGGATTGCTTGTCTTGCCCCGGTCCAGAGGTCATCACCTCTGCAGATGCAGGAACCTGGCTAACGTATCTGCTCCTACACTTCCAGGCACAACCATGTGTACCAAAGTGACTTGTATTAGCTTCTTATGGGACACGATCCCTGCTGCACTGGGCTGCTGCAGCTGATGTGGGGTCAGGCACCAAGCTCTAGCAACAAGGACTCCCCCAGCTTTCACAGCTTTACCTCCTTAGGCAAAATCAATTTATAGATATTACAGTAAATCCAAGCAAACATATTTGAGAACCTTCCTTCAGCCAGAAGTGAAAGGTTAGCTTTAGATGAAAGGGAAGAACCAAATGCTTTTGCTGCAGTGCGTTGAGCACATCAAAATAATTTCTTGGGCTTTTCCATCTCATTCAAGTCAAGGTCTTCATTCCCAGCTTCTCCTTTTCCTCAGCTGTGCAGACTGAAGTTGTGCATCCAGATTGGCATTTCTCCTTTTCGGATGTGACAGCTGTGAGTTTTCCTATTTGGAATGAACATGTAAATCAGTTTGTCCTTCCATATCTGAAATCCATTAGTCTCCATAATTTCTGGTTGAATAATAATTCTAGACTTATTTGTCCCAAAAAGAAATCTAGTGGTCTTTCCTGATGGTCACCGAGTTGGTGAAAAACACCAACAAAATGTTGCTCAAGCACCGAAAGAAAACCGACTCCTCCCTTCAGACAGTCAGCTCATTTCAGACTGCATCCACCGTACAGCCATCAGCTACTGCCATGTTTTGGCTCGCAGGACCTGCCCCTCCCAGCAAGATTCCTGGTATAAATACCGGTGGGTTCACTACTGAACGATTCACTGTCTGTTAATTCTTTTATCCTTTTACAGCCCACAGTGCTGCTTGGCAGAAGTCGTTTCCAGAGGCATTGCACCTTTAGAAGAAATCCTTCTGCTATTCAACACCTGTCCAATGGGTCCATTTATGCTCCCAAATAGTGGCTTACACCCCTGCTATAGCAATCTGTAATCATTTTCCCTAAGTCCAGTGAGCATCTCTTTCTATTTTTCTAAAGATACTTCTCTCTGCCAACAGCCCCATGAATCTGTACGTTTATAGCCCCCTTTGAGGTAATTAGCACCTCGTAATGTTGAGGCTCATCAAGTTTTGTCCGCGCTTCAGCCCCCACAGCTGTCTGTGTATCTGTGCCTCAGTACCTCAAGAAACGATGTTTTTCATAAATCGCTTCTACGTAGCGCAGTCCTTGCATGAAACGTGGCATGAAACAGCCGTTGCTCAAGATGACACCGCAGGCTCCAGGACTTTTGCATCTTGCTCCGTTCCCATTTGCACCATCTCTGGCACGCAGCCATCGTGGCAGACAGTCCTGTTTAGTCCCGTGCCCCTCCGAGCTGGGGTCTGCAGACCCTGAGCTGCTCCTGGAGTGCTTCCGGGGGGCTGCCAAACTGTCTTCATCACAGCTGCCAAGCATGCCGGCCCGCAGGAAACAGTCCTACCTGCTAATATTTTGTCAGTCAGGGCCCTCTTACAGTTTCAGATGCTTCTTAGCTAATTAAACTTGAGAGAGCAAGCCTCTGGATACAGCTGGTTTGTGTCTCTCTTTCTCCCAGGAGCTGCTTTGGCATAAATTCACCCATGATGAAGCTTTCAAGCAGGACGAATACTCGGGGAGAGGTGGATGTGCCAGCCCAGAGTAAGCCGAGGGTTCACAAAGGCTTGTTAAGGTGGTGGACTAAAAGCCAAAAGGTTTGAGGCTGTTGTCCCAGCTCTGCCGTGGAGTGTGGTCTCTGACAAGATATTCTGGCACCCTGTTAATATTTTCTTCCTCCTCTTCTCCTTGGCAATATCAACTGCAGAGGTCCTTTGTGTCAGGGTTGACTTTTGGCTTATCGTTTTTGAAGTGCCATTAAAAACTGCTTCCTCTCCCCCTGGTTTGTACCTTAGGTGGATTCATTTAAAGTCATCCCCAGTACAAACCTTGAATAATGAAAGCAATAAAGAAGAAGGAACTAGAGAGACTTTATGCTAAGAAACTTGAATTGCACTTCGTGGTTGTCTGCATTTGCATCAATGTGTATCAGTGAGCTCTTGAGGATGGCCTCCTTAGGTTTTCCCAACAAGCTTTTGTTTCAGACAGATCTATGTCTTGAGGGTTTGGGTTGGACCCCACCAAACACTCCAAGAAGCCCTTCCCTCTCTCATCTGAACAAAAATCTACATTAAAAGAATCCCAGATGCAGAGATATTGAAACCAGGTACAAACTGTCTGCCTGGGGTCTCCCTCTCATTTCAACAGACTGGGTTCATCTCTCTGTTGAGGGAATGAAGCTGTCTTGAAGCATCAACAGATACCAAAAAGTAAAACAATCCACTGAGTTTCAACTGGACTCATGTCAAAATTATGTGAAATGATAAGTCTCACTGGGCTGCCAAGAGAAGCTATAATTGCTCAAAATTGTGCTCAGGGCATTAGAGGTTTGCTGGAAGATTCATGGCCCAGAAGGAGCCTTTCGCAGTAAATCTGGTCCCACATCTGGTTTGACATTGCAGTCTGAAAATGGGTACAATTTAGAGAGTTTTGTGTCTTGCCAGGAAGACTGTAACACAAAGCACTTGATATGTTTTTCTCCCAGTGGAAACAGAGTAGCCCAGGCTTCTGTTGGTTTGGATGATGACTAAAGTGGCAGCTCTGAGAGAAAAGGTAACAGTGGCTTCTGGGGTGTTTTCTTACAAAATTGAAAATACGTGTCCAAGGGGCACATTCTGGGCATGGTCTAAGCATCCATGTTGAATGACAGGTGCCCAGGCTACGGAAGGGTAAGCAGAGCCCTTTCTGCTCGGTGCCAGGCTGAATTGCCGTGGGATTAAACGCAAACGGTGCAGGGTCATCTCAGCTGGACCGGGCTGCTGCTGTGCTTAGCAAATGAGACGGGGCTGGGACCAGCGCGGGGAGAGGGTGTAGCACAAGCCAAGCCATTGCAACTGGCCCACTAGGTCCATTTCAGTTAGGCTCAGGATCCTGATTCAGCTCCCATCTTTGGGATGCTTGCAGTCAAAAGAAATAATAGAAATAAGTTACTGTAAAACGGGAGACCAGGGCCAGCTTCATAATTTATAGTCAGCCGCACTTTAAATTCCTTTTTTATTGCTTTCTAACTGAAAGCTTCTGAGGCACGACTTTCTCTCAGGGCAGATAGATTATTGCACCAAAATTTCCCTGGGAAACTTTGTTTATCTGTGCTAAAGTTACATTGCTCAACACGTACTTAAGTAAATAACAAAAAACCCAAGAATTATCTTTAGCTACTGCAAAATGTTTTCCCTAAAATAATGAGCTACGTAACTGCCATCGCTTGAGCAAGAGTTTATTCTATTGTTTCAGGTTTTTTAGTGTAGTAG
>NW_010538442.1:70183-82965 GCF_000687285.1 Phaethon lepturus
GGGAAGATCTGGGGGTAAAGCACTTGTCCTTTTTCTTGGTACTAGGAAAAGCAGCCAAGGCTGGCCCCGGGGCAGTAGCAAACCTGACTGCGTGGATGACTGATGGCAGAGGCTGACGGGTGTACGTTGTGCTGGCAAGACAGGGGTGAGCAGGGTGGGTGGCAGGCCTGTTTTGGGGGAAGCATCAGATGGTAATGTGCATGGAAAAGGAAATGGGAAAAATGTAGATGTGGGATGCATTACGGTCTCTGGGTTGTTGGCAACTGGGAGGTGCTCCGCGGGCAAAGATTTGTTTTGGATGGAATATCCTACATCGCTCCAGAGCTGCATTTCTGGGCCACGGCTGGCGTAGGGGGTAAGGGGAGCTTTAGAGGAAGGAACTGGTGGGACAGCCTGAACGTGACTTGTGCAGTCTCTGTGCTTGGTTTTCGTACACAGGGAAAGGAAAGAAGTGAGTACACTAGTTGATCTTAAAGAAACAGAAATGTGATCTCAGCATGAGCTGCCAGGAGGGGCATAGAAATATCAATGCTATTTTGTAAAGCACCAACAAGATGTCATCTACAAGTCTTGTCACCTACTTCCAAGAAAAATCAGTTCATGCTGGGAGAGATGCAGAGACAGGTCATTAGGTTCATTAAGTAAACGATTAGGGTTTGGGTTTTTTTTTGTTAGGGAAAGGTATTAAAAAGCCTGCTGGTTTGTTTAGCTTAGCAAAACAAAAGCTTCAAAGGGATACAATTACTGTCTATAGATACTTCAGCAAATACGCACCAGAAAAAGACAAGAGCCGTTCAAGCTAAAGAAGAGCTCTGGCACGAGAACAAATGAACATCAAGTGCTCATGACAGCCCTGCAAGAAGATAATCTACCCTTGGGAGAAGCAAGAAGGGAGTATTAGTGTGGTAAAAACAAACCTCATTTGAAGGTGCAGATGGAAAGGCATTGTGTGACCTGGCACAGGGGAGTCCTTTCCAATCGTATGTTCCCGTTTGCAGCAGGGTTTACAACACCTGGTGGTGAGAAGAGAAGCTTTTTAGTTGGTGGGCAGTTTAGCATGGAGAATATTTAAGATTGTCCCTCACGTTTCTAGTGCCTTGTGCTACACCGTTTTGGGCTTCCGTGCAAGGAACTGTAGAGTGCCATTGTTCTGACTTACCTTCGCTTTGGGTTTATTTGGGCAATGGTAAAAGTTTGCATCGAGACAGCTATTGGTTCATATGGAGACCAGCTGTGAAGAAATGGAGAACTTTTGTGAAGGGCTGAAGCATGTGCTAGGGCACTTGCAGCAGATCTGTGTGTTGCGTGTCTTGTTAGTCTTTGCTGTTTATTACCCTGTTGTTTAAAATTAATGGGAGTTGTATGTATCTTGTAAATGAACATATAGGACTGTTTCCAAAGTCTCTATCCATTTATTTCTCTCCTAAGTAGAAACTAATGAGATCTGCAGAAACTGTTCATTGTAAATAAACTCCTTGACAAGTATTTGAATGTTTTTCTTTAATAAGTTAGTTGTAAATATTTTTGTCGTAGTTCAATTGTTACCAGAAATAACCCAGTCCTGGAATTTACTCCCTGGTAATATGTTACATCTTTCTGGAATAACTACATTCCAGAGGTCACATTCTGCAAATAGCTTTCCTAACTTAAATTACTAGCCAAATAGTCTGAAGGGTCCTATATGACTGCTGTTGTGAAACCCAGCTTTCCCGGTAGCCATCTGCATTTAATCACTTCCAGGGAAAAAATGTTACGTACAGTGCTTCTGGACCTAGGCTTTTCTTTTGAGAGGATATACCTGCAAGTATCTTCGTTACTCACATTTTATGTTCATGGGAAGGATGTCTATACCTCCTGTTACCAAAAACCACACTGAGGTATTGCTAATAATGACCATTCTTCAGTGTGAAGTTATACTTTGGCAATAGCTTCAATGTTATTGCTATGGTTCTATAAAGAAATGAGGAATATGCATTCAGGCTTTGTTTAGAACAGAGCACTGCAGTTTTCATATATGCTCCTGTTCCTACAATTTAAGAGTTTCCAGGCTAGGTGAAAGTTAGAAACCAACTGAGAGTCTGGAAACAGCACAGCTAACAGAAGAAACAGTTATTCCTTAAATCAAGTTGAAATTATTACTACCCTTAGGGCAGGACCCAGTTGATAGGGAGAAGGATGAGGGGGAAGGAGAGGCAGATGGGGAGCACAGATGGAGCAATGTTCTTCAGGAGACATCATCGGAATTTAAGAGAACCATTTCACCTTAACTCTTCAACATCAAAGATAATCAACTTGCTAAAAGAAACATTTATAGAACTAAAGACCAAACCCCTTTCTCAGTTATGCCACCTAATTCCTACATCTCTGTGAAGTTAGTGCGGAAACTGGAAGGCAGGGCTTTGGCACAAGGGCGAACGGGGCATCAAGGAAAAGCATCGAGCAGAGTGGGGCATTGCTAGTGGAAAAATACAGGAAATTCTTTCCTGCAGTCTCCAGGGGAAAAGGATTATTTCAAGATCAGAAGAAAGCAGTTATCTCTATTTTCTTCCAGGTAAAAAAAACCTCAAACAATTCCACAATCGTATATTTTCCTTCTTCTTCAAAGTACAATTTATCATGAATGTACAAGCAAAAAAAAGCTGGTTCTGAACAGCCTACATAACTTTTATTTTTCCTCTGCTAATAGTAAAACAGTAGTATGATCCTGACCATTTGATGAGAAAATAGTAAGGTGGAGGGTGCCTCTAGAACAGACGCTACTTCTTTTTTAAACATTTTGTGTGGAAAACACTGAGTTTGGCAGCATATCAAAACCTGCAGTATTTTGGCTGAACTTTTTTGAGTTTGGGAGCATTTGGGTTTTTTTTTTCCCAAATGGTAACATTTTACTCTCTATTAGATGTACATGATGAACAATTTCATTTAACAGAAACCCTGATTTTTCCATAGGAAACCATTTGTAGTGGAAAAAGGTTTTGTTTCAGCTCAAAGAGCAGGCGATGGGCGGCGCGGCAGGAGGACCAGGTACCCAGCACAGCCTCAGTCCCAGCGGCAGGGCTTGTAGGGGGAATACGTTTCCCTCAAAAGCTTTTATAACCTCGGCAGTGTTTCTAACGACAAGCGAGTGGCTACCGGGACTCAAAGAGCTCTCGGGTGACCGTCATGTTCCTGAGGCTCCACTTGGCTGCGGCACGGCTTTATATAGCAATTTATTGCTTAATAGCTAGAGAGACTGACCACATGGAACAGCATCCTCGGAGCCAGCACTGCAGGGATGCAGCGTGCAGTGATGGACAGCACCGCTAAACCTGCTGAGGCCCTGGACCACCCAACACCACCGTTTGTTTTTGCAAGACTATGTGGAGCTGTCGCTCCCCAGTATGTACGTAGTCCCCACCAGCAACGCTGGGATGTGATGGGCTGGCCAGGCCCTGCTAAATCAACCAACACCTGCGGAACAGGGTTTATGCTGATTTCATGCTCTTATGGTGGCTTTGTACTGATGGCAAGGTCTGCTCCAGTGTTAATCAATGCAGTTTTTTATTTTTTTCAACAAGTTTCAACCAACTTGAGCCAGCAGAGTGAATTTATATCAGATCAGCGTTTGTTGATGATCACATGGCCATGCGGTTTCACATATGGGACTAGAAGTATCTGAACGTACTGTTTCTCCTAAGCGATGCCCTGCCTGAAAAAAAAACAGCTCTTTTATCATCTGTCCTTGCAGAAAGGGTGGGGAGGAGCAGGGAGAGAAACAGGACGAGTTTGCCTGCCAGGACTGAGGACCGCGCGTGACTCGCACGCAGCAGCCCTAGGAGTTAAGCCTGGAGCTCAGCCCTGGCTTTCCCCCCAGTGCTCTCCTTCGCTTTCAGAGGGGCTCGTAACCCCTGGATGGAAGCGGATCTGCAAAGGACAAGGGAGGGCAGAGGGAGCTTATTATTTAAGGAACTTTTCCAGAAAAAGCTGCCCATGAGATTATTCTTTTGCTGTTCCATAACCTACGTTGCAAGAGAGACAATATTCTCCGGATTAGGGAAGAGGAATTTCTGTGTTTTGAACTGATTCAGAGAGGTCCCTCACAAAGACTTCAGAACAAAACTAAAAATATCTTACTCCATTAATACCAAGGAAAAACTTTTTTTTGCCAAGAAACTTCAATCCTATTTTTTATGCCCACTGATTTTAGAAAGTAGACTTACAAGTCCCTTTGTGTTGGGCCTCTTTCTGAGTAAAGAGCATTAGGAAGATCAAGGTTGCTTTGTACTTTGTTTGAAGAGCTATCAAATAGCAGTGGTATCACATAATGTGGATTATCATCTTATAGCTCTCTACAATATTACACGTTTTAATTACTGGTATAGAAAGAGTTCTGTGGTACATCTGAGGCTTAGAAACAGACACTAATTAAACAAGTAAAAGTGTGCTGAGATCTCTGTTTTCCTCAACTGTATCAATAACAAAATTCTCAAACAGGTCAACACAAACTTCCTCCTCCCCCTCTCATCTGAGCTGTGGGTACTGAACAGTGTAATGTTTTCGTAATCATCTGATTTACATAACAGCAAATAAACTCAAAACACAGAAAGAAATTGGGCCAGGAAATCCACAGTGGCTGTTCCAGTAGCTTTCCAGAATCCCTGACAAACCTCAACGGCAAATCCCCAGCTGCAGCTTTATGGAAAGAAAGCCTGTTTTTCCCTGTGGATCAGTGTTGTTATGAAGATACATTATTAAATCATAGGTAGAAAGGGTGATCTGTTCAGGGTAGCATAGAAACATATCCAAGCTCAGCCCGGTCCCACTTCACCTTCCTTCCAGTAGGTAGCTGCTGGGAGGAGCATTAGTGCAAGCTGAGCACTGCTTAGAGACTTGAAGATCATTGCCTACTTGCCTAAAGTCATCAGGAAGCCTAACAGTTGACCCTGGAGGTGTGGAAAAGGGACACTAAATCATGATCAAGAATACGCCCAGAATGTAGGAATATGGGCGAAGGGTTGGCAAGTTCTTCCAACAACCTTGTTCTCAAATGATGTCAAAATGATGTCAAAATGATGGTATTTTAGCTCCCATCTGGACTGGGGGCTCTGGGCTGCTGGTCGGGGCTGTTTTTATTGGCCCCTTTCAGTTGAATTGTTAGCTGCACACTGCTTATAGAAAGCCAAGTGCTAAATACAGTTGCTGAACCCTCAGCATCCCTGGTCTTATTCATTCCCTTCCTTAACGGAGCCAAGTCCTTGGGGTCAGTTGCACACTGTTGCAGTGGGTATTTAATAGTATTTGGCGTGACACAGAATACTGCAGTATTTCCAGGAAGGGAGCTCCCTGAGGCAGGCGCTTTCCAGGGTGCACCTATGTGCCTGTATTTTGTGTGCGTGCTGGCTATACTGTTCTCCGAAGCAGGGAGATAAGAATGGGATTATCCTGTATCTGCCAGCTACAGGCTTCTCAGACCTTTCTCTGAAGCATCTGGTGCTGGCTAGCATCAGAGACAGGATATTGACCCTTGTGCCTAAGCAAGTCTGGCAATTCCTGTATTTCCAGGCACTAGACAGAAACAGGCTGTTTTCTAGTAAGGGATGGCTCATATTTCTTGCCAATGCTGACAGTCAAATGCTGCTTTCACATTTCTCTTACTCCTAATACACAACCTCAGGCTGAAGGTCAAAGGGTAGATCCTGGATGTTCCCATGCAAGAAAAATCGATTTAGATTCACAAAAGACAGAGCAGTCAGTGCAGAAGGTCACCGCATGGTCTCAGTTGCTCTTTGGGTTTAGAAATTTGAACAGAGAGGAAGGAGGGGGATGAACAAGGATGAATTGTTGGAGTAGGATTGCTTGCGGACTGGCAGAACAAGAGCATGAGAAGAGGCATAGACAGAAGGGCCATCTGCACTAGAGACTGACCCATCTCACTGTGTGAGGACCTGGTCTATCCCAAAATCTCATCCATAGTTGTACTTTGGCCTCAGTTCATCCCATTGTGAAGCGGGGTGTCCACCAAGTTAGGATTTCAGATCTGACTGGAGACTTTTTGCTTTATTTTATGGAGAAGTTTGATACCAGATAGTTTGCTTTGAATCCAAGCAAGGGACTCGGAGAAACTGAGAATGACCTGATTCCTTGCACAAGGATGAATAGAGCTGCTTCTGAGCGTAAAACAACTGCCCTCCTGGTGTAGCAAGAAAATAGGTTTGGCCTATAGCAGGCAATTTGACCCCATAGGAAATTAGAGCTGAGAAACACTCTCTCCAAGGGGCTTTGGGGGGATTCTTTGCCTTATAAAGATGCTAATTTCCCCCCAAAAGACATTAGCAAGAATCCGTGCTTTTCAGAGGAGCCAGGGCAAAAGAATTTGAATGAAAGGCAATGGGGGGAACAACTCTCAGGACAATAAGGCAGTGCATGTCTCCTCACAGCACACTGTGTGGAGGAGGAATCGGTCCTCTCCACCTTCACTCCCACTTGCCTTTCTGCTCAGGCTGGTGAGCACACCAAATGGAGCCACACTCCATCCGTCTCACCAGGAAGTGCTTATAGCTTGTATTAGGGACATTGGCAAACTCAAGCTACTCATTATTGCATCATGTTTAAGCTAAGTTTCACAAAGGGAGGCAGACTATTGCTTCTCTGAGAAGCTAACATCATCATTTGGTGACAAAGCACCCAACAAGTGAATTCCCCCTTCCACGTCATTACATTTTTGAGCACTGCTCAATAATAACACCATGCATGGCTTCAAATTCAAGCACCAAGACATAAACTGTTTTGCAGCTTTCATGTATACAGCAGAGCACAACAGCTCCCCAAGGGCCAGACCAGCGCTGCTGCTTTCATCTGGAGACAGATTCCTACCACTGGATTCAGCAGGGTTACATCAGAAGTAGAATATGAATCAGGATCTTAGTTTGTCATTTGGCGTTTAGTTCATATTTGGTGTTGCTATAAATAGGTCATTTGGCTGCAATTCTTATTTCCAGATTATTATTATTTTTTTTAACCTCAGCTACGCTTTTTTTAGACCAAGACTGTGTGATGAGTCTCAAAATGTCAGACTTGGAATGGGAGAGGGCAGATAGCTGAGCCATGGCTCACTCCTGTCCCAAGCTGCTCACTGCCTTCCCACTGTGGGCAGAAAAGGACCAAATGATCAGTCTTGGCGCAGTCACCGAGGGTTTTTTGAGTTCCTAGGAATTTAACCCTATGACTTTGACCTTTGACAAGAACATTTAATTATTTCCAGCTCCCCAGCCAGTTCATAAACTGTCCCTTTAGAAAAGTTTCCTGCTCTCCATAAAGGAGAGTTCTCAGCTCCTGTCATAGCAGTTTACATTCTTTGAATGGAGGGGCTTCTTGAGTCAGAGGGATACTATGGTCAGGTTAAAGAGTTCAGCATTTTGTTTTGTTTTTAACAGTAGATGAATCCATGTTCCAAAATGTCATGCTGTGTCTGGATTTTGTATCTCCCAAAATTTTCCTTTTGTTTTTGTTTGGTTTTTTTTTTTTGTTTCCCCAGATTCTGGAATTTGAGGTTGTTCCATTATAAAACCCGAATTTGTCTACAAAATCAGAATAAAATCTGTTCCACCCTTTTCTTATTTTCAGGGTCACACTTGGATAATAATCAATATCTGATTCATCCATATACCCAGCAGTGACTGCCTTGTGCTCCTGAACCGTTAAGTTTCGGTAACAGCTTATGAGTGCATCTCTTCCCTCTGCTGATGTATCAAGCTGCATACGGCACACTTTCCATACGAGGCAGGAGAAACTTTTTGCCTTTTTCTGTAATGCTCTCCATTCATCACTCTACCAGGGAGTAAAGAGGCTCTGCCTGGCAGCCTTGCAAGGCTCCTGCTTTTTAGCAGCTCAAAGATGAGCAGGTGGGGTGCGTGCCGACCTCCGCGCACACGTCAGTCCCGGTAAGAGGCTCTCGAAACCATCGAAGCCTCACTTAAATGACGGTAAGGTTTAAAGGGGAGTGTAATTCTGCCTTTCCACTTAACAGCTTTACCAGTAAGTTGCTGCTTTTTCCTTACATGGGGATGTGGTTGGTGGGGACATTCTTTTAAAATGAAGAGGCGGCTCTCGGTACCAAAAACCACTTGCCCACACTGCTAGCGTGATGCACTGTAAGGCAGCAAAACAGAGCTGAAAAACAAACTTTTACTGAAACGTCTATTTTTAGACTGGTTTCCCAGTTTTTGCGGTCCCAGGCTCTGCCTGCCGGACCCGAGCAGAGCCCGCTGCCTGCCCTGGGCACTATGGCTGGAGCTGGCCCGTAGCAGGCAGCTCAGGTCCAAATCTGCGTTTGGATCAGCCCGGGCGTGCAACCTGGGGCCAGACCGGGGTGAGGAATCGCTCATAACACCTGCGCCCCGTGCAGCCACGGCCAAGCCTGAGCTGCGGCCAGAAACCCCCCTGGTGCCCCCGCGCCTTCACCTCTGGGTTTGGGGTCATTGAGATGCCACCACCAGCTGCAGGACTATCGTGCTGGCGAAGCCTGTGAGATGCCAGTGAGGAAAGAAATGAAGAGCACCCCTTCCTCGCCTCGCGGGGAGGGGGAAATGGAAATGCATGCATTAAAGATCACCAGTGGTAGCAGCAATTGCATCTCTTGTTCTCCAGAGAATGAATTAATTTGGGCAAGTGACGTTCTTAAGCTCGTCTCGGAGAACAGAAAGCAGCTGTAAGCATCTCTCCTGCTCAGAGTTAGTGTCCCATGCCTCGCAGAAGGCTGGATTCCTGCGCGTGACCTGGGAAATTCCAGCCCTTCCCCTGCCTCTGGGGGGCTGCCAGCTTCCACCTTAGTTATACGTAGGAATGCAGCCATTGCCAGGCAAAGGGAAAAATAGAATAAAATAAAATTAAAAGGCGGAAAGCTTTACAGGCCACAGGCCCTCAGGAAAAGGGCTCCATTTCAAGATAAATCCATTTAGCTCTAAACACAAATGGCATGTTTGCAAAACAGCACAGAATCTCAGTTGCTGAAAACAAACTGGTGATTAGCGGCGATGCTGAGGTCTGTGTCTTGAAGGGTTCGTCTTTTTTTATACTTTTATCCCTTCACAGTCTCCTGCCTGTGCACAATGTTCTGAAAATGTCTTCTGCCACCTTACCCTCCCCAACAGCATTTTGCAGCAAATTAATTGCATTTTCATCTGTCCTTTCCTGTAAGTCTTTCTTGCAGTTCAAGCCTGTAAATGATTGACTTTTTAAATTGCAATTCTGCCCTGCCTGAATTGAATTCTCACCCAGAGGCTGCTTTATACCACTCCAGCAATGCCAAACTGCTGAACTGCCAGTGTGGTATAAGAGAGACCTGGACTTTAAAAATAAAAATAAAAATCCGCTCATGTCTCTAGAATATTTTCCATATCCTACAGAAGTATCAAGTACTTCTGTTTTCTCAAAAGGAAAAAAAAACAACAAAGCAAACTCATCCATTTAATATTCCTACTCCCCATATATACCATATGGTATTTTAAATACCATCTTTCAGGGCCCTTCTTTTTTAAAAGTAAAAAAAGTTTTATGGTATAAATATTTTCCCCATGAGGTTAGGAAACCAATGTGTCGGACACTGTATTTTTTAACAGTTATGGTATATTAGATCATGGTCTTTTGTGGTTAGGTATGACATCAGGCCACCGCAGAGCCATACCAAGAGACTCACATGGAGGAAAACATATCAACTTAATAGCTTTCAGCATTCAGGAGAGGTCAGAAAAGCCAAAACCTGGGTACGTGGAATCATCTGTTGTTATTCCAACAAAGCTATCCTGTGGTGACTTGCAAGCATGCATACTTGTAAGAAGTTTAGAGGAGGAGATAAGGTAAAAAGGATTATTCTTTGGGTACTGCAACTTCAGCAAAAAAATCAGCCAGGCAGGCAGGTCAGCCACTGCCCCCACTTGCCCTCCAGCAAATCCCTGACAGTTCACCAGCAGCCTGAAGCTCTTGGTACCGGCTTTCCTAAACGAGAAAGGCAGCCCAAACCGCCCACCGAGGCAGCTCGTGATCCGCTGCACCTGGCCCATCACTTCGGTAAAGTTTTTATTGATCCGTTCCACCTATCTGTTTGGTTTTTTTCTTAATGCAGCACTGGCAATCCTTAGACATTTCGCCCATTGTCATGGGGAAACACACAAGAAAAATAACTTTTCTCAGAAGACGGATCTGTGAGAGCAAGTGCCAAAATGCTGATGGGCAGCTGGAGCACAGCGGTGCCTCAGGCTGGCTGCAGGTGATTTAGGTGGGGAGGGAGCTCAGCACCCGGCCCTGGGTGGATATAACCAGCCTTATAGGTTTTCCTACTTTTGGGCTGGGTTGCAGAGCCTGACTTGGGTGCAGAGGGTTTAGTTCTGCCCCGTGCTGGCCCATCCTCCTGTGGCTTCATGCCATAACTCTTCTCCCACCCAGAGCAGCTGGGGAGCCTGGTTTTGCTCTCCCGCTACCCCTGCAGCCGCAGTCAGCGACGGCCTCGGAGCAAGAGCCTCTCCGCCACGCGTAGCATGGCTTGGGGTGGGGGAAATCAGGTCTTGGCAAGGTCTGCCCCTGCGGCAGGCAAGCAACCAGCTACAGAGATTTGCATCAGCTGCTGGGGAGAAGTCATTGCCTTCGTGCAGCGCAGATTCCAGGGTTGTAGAGGGGGTTGGTTGGTTTGTTTGTTTTTCTTTCAACAAACGTGTGGCAAATTTGTTTGGGAATTTGCTATTTCTATTTCTGACCCATGAAAGGACTTGGCTGCCTGGAAAGTTTTCTCCTTTTTCTAACTACACTAATTGGGCTAATGAAAAATATTTCTTCTACCTGTAAGCTTTTTCTTGGCTAGGACTTACTCCATCCCTTTCCCAGCAGACAGCAAATCGTGGTTCCCACTGCTGGCCTTGTGTGTTGAAGGATAGAGGCAACACACAAGATATCCTGTATCTCCAATAAGCTTTAGAAAACTTGAGTTACAAGCAGTCTCATACTGATGTGTGTACATGCCTGCATAGGTAAGAGGAGCTATCTCTAGCTGCAAAGGCAATCCTCCTATTGGCTTTTCTTAACTTTTAAGTCCTCCACTTTGTAAGCTAAATAATGTCCTGTTAGCATAGATTTGCATTTAAGCATGCAATAAAATGCCTTCGAATGCTGACACCACCGGTTATTTTATATCATTCAGATTACGGATTTATTGATACAACGGGTGTATTCTCCCCCCCCTCCCCAAATGGAATGGGTAAGAGGGACTTCAGATTCAGATGTATTTTATACGCTGATGTTATGAACCTCTGCTACTCCTGCTCCGTGGTCTGCTGTCACCGCTGCTCCTGTCCCTGCCACAGCGGAGAAGCAATGTCAGGCGCAGCAGTAGGTGCTGTTTCACCCCCAGCAGCAGGGGATGTGGTTGGTACCAAGTTTCTCTAATTTCCCTTTTTGAGGAGGGACACGTCATCTACACCAGTGTGTCTTAGGCACTGGAAAACACATTAGTTACTGGGACTGCTCATACATGTAGGACTCTCCTGGGAGGTAATTAATTGATAGTGGTTTCCATTATAGCGTATATTGATTTGATGCTGGTAATCAGTCAAGTCAGCGGTATTTTTTAGCTGAAAAACTGTCCTAGGACTATTTTATTATTTTTTGCCCCTGTAAATTTTATTTAGCTATTATAACCTTCTATTCTTAATGGGGCTTTCCTTTGCAATGTGCAGCTGAGATTTATAAACAAAAATTATTCAGAAACACTTTCACGTGATCCATCAGGCCCTTCAGACTTAACCAGTCTGCCTTGTACATTGAATACTGACTATTCACAGCAATGTGGTTACAAAGGATATTACAGCTCAAGGATTCCTGTTAGAAATTTTTAGCGAAATCATTCTGAATAAAGAATTTACTCAGATCTATTATTTATTCAGCTGTTTGCAGACAAGCTACAAATTCAGTGAAAGAATAAGTTTGTGGACCGCATTGCATGAAATTGTAGCAATTGTTAAGTCAAGTCTAAGCAAAGTGGACTGGATTTTTACTTCCTCTTCCTGTCATCATTCTTGCTAAATGACTTGAACAAAAACATCGATAGCAAATTTCACACACAGTGCTTCTTATCAGCCCCTACACAGGGAGATGAAGAGAAGATGCTTCTGATAACATTTAAAATTACTCTCTTTTTAGATTCCAACCTGTTCATAACAGCGTAGAAAAGGAAATCAGTTCTTCTGACTCTGCACGTGCGACAAATCCCCCAAAGCCAATTCATTTGCTTTGCTCACAGTGAGCCACTGCTCTCTGCTTTTGATTTCATAACAATTTGACACTAGCTTAAATATTACCCTTTTCAACTTGCTTAATGTGCTCAGGGATTTTTTATTTCGTTAGCTGGTTTTGTTTTGGGTGGGTATTTGGAGGATTGTCCCAGTTCTGGCTGGAATAGAGTTAATTTTCTTTCTAGTAGCTGGTATAGTGCTGTGTTTTGGATTTAGTCTGAGAATAAAGTTGATAGAAACAACTAAAATATCAATGTGTTAAGTAATGCTCACACTAGTCAAGGACTTTTCAGTTTCTCATGGCCTGACAGCAAGTAGCTGGGAGGGGGCATTGCCAGGACAGCTGACTCAAACTGGCCAAAGGGATATTCCATGCCATATGACGTCATGCTCAGTATATAAACTGGGGGGAGTTGGCTGATGGCACTGTGGTTTGGGAACTGGCTGGACATCAGTCAGTAGGTGGTGAGCAATTGCATCACTTATTTTGTATATATTATTATTATTATTTTTATTATTATTATT
>NW_010538443.1:0-8627 GCF_000687285.1 Phaethon lepturus
AAATGCAGTGAAGTGGCATTTTGACGTGCCGGTGATTCACGAGGCTGTCTCTGCAGCCTGAAAGGAGCAGGGCTGCTTATTTTAGTCAGCTGGTTGCGTGAAGTTGTCGCCCGTAAGGGCCTTTCAAGGCCTGCACTACCGTCCTTGTTTCTGCTTGGCACAGGCTGGCTGGGTTCACGACCTGCTGCTCTCCCGCGTGAAGGGAATAGATCTCTGCCCCAGGTATCCCACGGAGAGAGTTTGCTTTAATCGGAAATGGCCATCTTCGACAGTCACTTTCCGTGGGCTGCAACTCCCCCGTTTTTCTCCAGTTACCCGGAAAAGGGGGTTTCTGTTGGTACTCGTGCATGGCAGGCTCCCGTTTCCCCTCCCCTGGGGCCGGCTTCCCTGCCGGCGCGGCGGAGAGGGAGCGCCTTCCTCGGGTGCAGCCGCTCAGCGTTCGCCAAACGGACATCGTTTATAGCGGAACTTTTAATGTCCTTGCTCCAGGCTGGGATCCCTGTGAGAGCAGAGGCAGCGAGCCCCGCCGGCGGCGGCTGAAGGGGCAGCGCCGGCGAGGAGGCGTTTCTGGGCCTGCTCGAGATCATGCAATTTCTTCTTTTCTCACCGCATTTGTTTTAGAAATTTGAACTCTTCCGCGTGGAAGCTACTCTCATCCTGAAGGTCCGCTCACGTCAGCTGTCCGTGCACACGTGCATCGGCCGAGTTAGCGTTTATGATTTCTAAATTACCTATGAAGCACAGAAGAGATTTTCTACAACAAAATTCCTTCTTTTTCTTTTTCTTTCTTTAAAGCAAACAAAGGATGTTTGGACAATGAATACTTGCAGAAACCTTAGAAAAGTGTATGAAAATTTGCAGATGTCTTCTTATAGGGTTTTTATGTGATACGTGTTTTGATATGTAGCATGTTCCTAAATTTACACAACAACCTTAAGTGGTTTCTAAATCCAGACTTCACTGCAAAACATGTGCCTGCTCCAGTACCGCTACAAAATTCAACCTCTAGTGAATGTTTTACATCACATTCTCTACCACCTCCGTCTAAATGACTTTAGCTTCCCTCTTCCTGCGCTCTCCATCGTGGCCTGCGCTAACGCGCTTTCATGTACGTGTCTTTCTGGGGGCGTGTTTTGCCTTTTTCTCAGGTCGGTGTGTGGGTGCAGTAGATCCTGGCTGGCCTTGGCTGCAGGTGGCAGGATGCTCCGCGGCACGAGCCCTGGTCCAGGGGCCGCAGGGCTCCGGGCTCAGCGGGGTGGGCCATCCTGGTGGTGCACCCACGCTGGGGGAAGCAGGGACACCTTCGCCTGGGCCGGGTGCGATCACAGTTCTAGTGCGGAGATGGTGCAAAAAATGTTGCAAAGTCTTGGTGGACTTGGTAGTCTTGGGTTAGTGGTTGGACTCGAGGATCTTAAGGGTCTTTTCCAACCTAAATGATTCTATGGAAGTCGTGAAGTCTGTGTTCCTGCCTGCGAGGGCGGTTACACGGGCTGGGGCACAGCGGAGTTCAGTGTCTGTGCTTCCCACGTGGGAGCGTTGCTAATGGTTTTGAAAAGGTGAAGTCCGGATCTTCTCCTTCACTTTCTTCCAGTCTTCTTCTGAATATGACAATTTTTATTTTGTTGATTCATAGGTTATCTAAGTATGAACAGGTTCACATCAATCAGCACTGCTAATAGCACAAAATGAATATAAATGTTGTGTTCAGTACTTTCCTAAAAGAATGAATGTGCATCTGAAATGTAAATCCGCATTCTGCAGTCTTTTCTCATGACTCCTTGAAGCCTAACTCTTTAGTGTTTTTTTTTCCTAAAAGTTAATCAGTTATTTTGCTCTAGACTTCTAAATCGGTTTGCAAGAATTTATGTTATCTGTAGCATTATGTTAATTTCCAGCGGATGGTAACAGTCAAAGCATAAAAGTGAGAAATGAGAAATCTTTGCTCGTTCCTCCAGATGAATGTTGGAAATGTATAGAGTCTGTTAAGATTTTCCATGTATTCAGTGACCAAGCTTTAAATTGCACATGGCAATTACTTAGTGTTCTTTGTACTAACGTATTCTGGAGCACTGAGGGAAAATTATGGTGCACTCTTGATAGTTTTAGAAAATGAACTGAAGCAAGATCCAGTACCATTTTGCACCATGCAGAGGCTCCAGGGAGGAAAAAGAGCCTGCATGCTGGTGCACGTATGAAAAAAAAAAAGCATGCTGATTTGTAGCAGCTACCATTGTCATTAAGATATCAAAGCTAAAATTAAAAATTTCCTACAATTCCTAGTTGTAAAAACAGAAAAATATGACTCCTTGAACCTAAAAACCTTGGCCTACAAATCAGGGCTAATTCAAAAGAAAAAAAACAACTCCTAATTCCAGTTTGGACCAGAGTAGCCCCAGATTCACCCCCTCCCGCTCAGACGCCTGCTGTGGTGTCAGTGGAGATTTCCCTCGGCGGCCGGCTGTGGCATAGTCCCTGCTTTGGCATTCACCAGCAGGACCCGACTTTGGGTTTGGGGGTCACACCCGTGCCTGGGGTGCTGCTCTGGCGCAGGTTGGCCTCACTTGCCTGGGCAAAAATGTGGCCTTAATTTCCCAAGACAACCTACGTGTCTGTATTATTGTGCCAGGAGAGCTATTGGCTGATGAAAATCATCTTGCTACAGCATCTTATTTATTTTTTGCAACATCTTTACAAATATTTGCATTTAAAGCTTTCTCATTAGAACTAATGACAAGTAATATGCACAAGGAATCATCATCAGAAAATGCGATTATTGCATCTTACATTTAAAATTATTTAATTCAGTATTCTTGACAAATAAAGCATCTGACACTTTATTAAAAGGGATGATTGGTGTTGGTAATTAAAGACAGACACACTAAATATAATACATCTTCAAAGTATCCCTGTATAATTTGTCTTTTCTTGCCTCATCTGAAAACTCTTCTTTCTTTTTTGGAGTTGATCTTCTAAGGGTTCTGAATAACTGAAATATTTTACTCTTTACTGAATTGAAAAAAAGATTTCCTCACCTTAACCATAAAAGTTCTTGGAGATATGTGGGCTTCTTTACAACATGAGAAATCCACTTTATTGCAGCACTTTTGTAATTTAAATCTTTTTTTTTTCCCCTAGATGCTGTTAGAAAGAAAAGTGATCATAGATGGTATTCTGGAAGTCCAAGAGCTGACACACTGGCCTTCCATCACTGTAAAAAAGTGGTTTTGCATCTCTCTTGAGCTGTCCCTTCTCCTCAGGACACAGTAGCTGTGTCGTGTACGTGGGCAAGTGAGATGCTGCAGAAAACCCTATTTCCAATCAAAGAAAAAGAAAATATGGCTGAATAAGCTGTGTGCAGTCTAAGACTAGGAACTGTACAGCTGATACTATAACTTCAAAGATGTTTGCTCACTATAGTTACAAAGCTGTAATGTATTTTTAATCAAATAGGCAGTTTGAAAATCTGAAGTGTTTTGACTTCCACTTCCAAAACATGGAAAGTCACCGTGATGATTTACCTTTACAAAACTTGTATGTAAACTTATTTTTCCCATTTAGTAATCATTTAACTTGTCATAGGTAAAAGAGAGTATCATTGATACACATGTATTTTGCTGATTCTTAAATGGTTCTCATGTTGTAAACCAAATATACTTAAATGTGTTTGTGTTCATGAATTAATTAATTTCTATCATAGGCTTATGACAGTTGTATCAAATCAGTATTCCATAATCAGTCGTCTTCTTTTCTGAAGCTTACGATGGTGAAATCTTGATGCCATAGAAATCTGAGGGGACATGATTCTAACATCTGGTTTTATAAGTAATGGATGTCTTTGTTACTTTGATTAGAAACCCATGGTCTTTCAGTCTTTAAAGAAAAAGGAAAAGTTTTTCCCTCCTCCTTGTCATCCTTACTGTGAATACACAAGAGCAATATAATATATATGCAGTATACAACAAAAAATGCCAAACTTTTTCCTGCCTTCTTCAAGAAATAACAAAAATAATAGGATGCAGCATTAATGCAGACCAGTAATTTTCTTCACGTATGAAGGAACTGAATATTTCTTTTGGCTGTCTGAAATTTCTGCTTCAACAACTTTCCTTGCTCTGATGGTCAGGAAGGCAAGGTGGACAGTGATAAAATCATGTATCACCAGGGAATCGCTGTAATTCTGGTGTGGTTTTCCCAGGACTTTTATGACACCTTTCTTGCCTCCATGGTGGGCAGGAGATGGTTGTACCTCTGCTGGCATGTCTGATCAACTCTGGGCTTGTTCAGTAACCAGGGCCAGAGCTTCAGCCATGACTCTGTCTTTTTAGGGCTCTTCAACTACTCTGCCGTTCATTGATGAAGGCAGATCTGCAGTGGTGTCCTCCATTCTCGCCTTTCTGCCTTCACTTTCATATAGAAATAAGTCTAATTGTTGATTTAGTCTGTATGAAGGGGAAGTTGAACTAGATGATCTTTAGAGCTCCTTTCCAATCTAATCATTCAGTGGTCCTAATCCCTGTAGCTTTCTATTCCAGCAAGCTATTTAATTTTGTCTTCATGCAGTAAATGCTTATCAACGTGTTAGAAGTATGAATTTGTATTCTGCTTTCACGGTGATCTTCAAACCTACTCAGGGTCTGTCACAACATCTGTATCATGTTTTATCAACTGAGATCAAATGTTATTGCTGCCCTTGGTTAAGTGTTAAAATTCACAGTGCTTCTTCCCAAGAAGTGTCCAGAGGACACTGCTGAGTGCTCTGCCTTGCTGGAAGAGGACAGAACACAGAATCACAGAATCATTAAGGTTGGAAAAGACCTATAAGATCAAGTCCAACCATCAACCCAACACCACCATGGCCACTAAACCATATCCTGAAGTGCCATGTCTACATGTTTTTTGAACACTTGGGTGATGGTGACTCCACCACCTCCCTGGGCAGCCTGTGCCAATGCTTGACCACTCTCTCTGTAAAGAAATTTTTGCTAATATCTAATCTAAACCTCCCCTGGCGCAACTTGAAGCCATTTCCTCTTGTCCGGTCGCTGGTTACTTGGGAGAAGAGACCAACACCCACCTCACCACAACCCCCTTCAGGTAGCTGTAGAGAGCGATGAGGGCTCCCCTCAGCCTCCTCTTCTCCAGACTGAACACCCCCAGTTCCCTCAGCCACTCCTCATCAGACTTGTGCTCCAGACCCCTCCCCAGCTCCGTTGCCCTTATCTGGACACACTCGAGCACCTCAACATCCTTCTTGTAGTGAGGGGGCCAACACCGAACACAATATTCGAGGTACTGCCTCACCAGTGCCCAGTACAGCCCTGCTCCTGCTGGCCACACTAGTGCTGATACAGGCGAGGATGCTGTTGGCCTTCCTGGCCACCTGGGCACACCTTAACATAAGCAGCAGGAGAGAATCATAGAATGGTTTGAGTTGGAAGGGACCTTAAAGATCATCTAGTTCCAACCCCCGCTTCCACTAGACCAGGTTGCTCAAAGCCCTATCCAGCCTTGCCAAGAACACTTCCAGGGATGTCAGCAGAGCTGGGATATGCTTCTCAGAGCTACTGTTAGTGGAAATATTAAGCAAGTCAAGAACAAGAAAAAAAAAAGGAGTTTTCTTGTAACCACATTCCAAACAGTGCAATAAATTATCGAGGAGACTGTAAAAGTTCAGTCATGAAAGGCTTTCAGAGAGTTGGTACATCTTTCAATGATGCATTATGGTTGGTTTTTATTTTGGATAGGAAAATGGATCTCTGAGTTACTTCTTGCATTATTTCTGATGAGTTTTCACTCATTCTGTGCATTAATATGAAAACAACACATGGTGAGCACCCTGTATTATGAACTGCTTTCTCTAAATTAAGATTGCTTTTTATAGCCTTTGACCTATAGCTGTTAGAGCCCTAGTTCTTTCTGTGGTCCTGCATAAAGTTGTTGTGGGCAGAGTTTAAGTTATTTCAGAGTGGCTAAAGATGATGACAGATGCCTGAGCAACTTTTATGTCTTATTTCAAGGAGAATTAGGTCAATATTCTTGAGTAGCCACTTCTTAAATTCCATATTTGTCTTTAGGGACTCTAGGTGTCATTTTTAATCTTGCCACTAAAATTGCGCAACAAAAATTTTCAGCACTGAGACTAGCTCTTCTCTTACTTAAAATTTACTGAAATTTGTTCCTGTTTTTCTTGCCACCTGAATTTTCCATTTCCTTCATAGAATTTATGATAGTAAATATTGGTAACATAAGTGAAAGTTTTGACTTTTGTCAGAATTAAAAAGAATAGATTCAGTTGATCTTTATCATCTGAGCTCAAAAGCAGATGATATTTTATGTTGTGTAGCATCAGTGAACCAGTACATCTGATTTTTTTTTTTTTATTAATTTCTCAAGCAGTACTTTAAAGTCTGAAGCTTAGTGCATTTTCATTTGAGGTAGTAGCTTTTGGCATGCACATAAACATTCACCTAAGATCTTGCTCAATCTAAGGTGATTGCATTGAGTGAGGAACATCGGGTGAATGTTCCTTAGAGCAGACTCTAAAGACAACTTGATAAAGCTTCACTGATGTCAATGGAACTATGGCAATTTAGGTGACTGAGGGGGAGAGTAAGTCTAAAACATAAAATAATGACATGGAAGCACCCACAAATATGAATGAATGTAATTTCTGCTCAGGAAAGTCCTACCTCACTGTGTAACTACAGCTAAGTCAGATGCCCACACGTTAAGCATTGTAAGGTGAAACTTGTGTGTGCCAGTTCCTAAGCAAACTCAAAACGATATATTCAGGTCCTCGGGCTTTCTGTGAGGGGATGGGAGGAGAAGGTGTCCAAGATGCAGTGCGGGAATTTGGTGTGCAGAGCAGAGTGATGCTCATCACTCAGGCATCTGCTGACAGCTTGGCACAAGATGGAGGAAGAGAGAAGAGGTTCCATTGCAGTTTGGGTGTTTGGCATCCCAAATTCACCATCTACACACTCATTTATTTTTATGTAATATATTTTTAAACGCTGCCCTTTGAATTTAGAAATACTAGCATTTCTAAACCATATTATCTGCGTATAAATACATGGTGTCCTGGTTTCAGCCAGGATAGAGCTGGTTTTCTTCACAGAAGCTAGTGTGAGACTGTGTTTTGGATTTGGGATGAGAAACTGTTGATAATGTGCTGATGTTTTGGGTTGTTGCTGAGCAGTCAAGGACAGTCCAGCTTCTCGTGCTGGCCGGCCAGCGAGCAGGCTGGGGGGGCACGGGGGGCTGGAAGGGGACACAGCCGGGCCAGCTGACCCAGGCTGGCCAAAGAGATATTCCCTACCATACGACGTCATGCCCAGTACATAAACTGGAGTTGGCCGGGGCCCGAAATCGCTGCTCGGGGACAGGCTGTCGATCACGGGGTGGTGAGCAATTGCTGTATTGGGCATCACTTGTTCTTGTACTTTCCTTTGTTGGTATTATCATTGTTGTTCCCTTCTTTCTTTCTGTCCTATTAAACCGTGTTTATCTCAACCCACGAGTTTTGTTCCCAATTCTCTTCCCCGTCCCACTGCGGGAGGGGGAGTGAGCGAGCGGCTGCGTGGTGCTTAGTTGCCGGCTGGGGCTAAACCACGACACATGGGTTGTGGCTAAGATGAAGGGTCTTCAGACATGTTTTCAAGTCTGGAAAAAGGCAGTTTTGTTATTGCCTGTTAGTATGTTCTGTGTATATGTAAAAACAAGGTATCTGTGCACTTGCTTAGCTTTAATTACAATATGGGGACAAAGTTTCATTTGGAGATATTACCGTGTTGTTTTGAGAGAATCTAAGACTAGCTTGGTTTGCAACATTTGGGAAATCAAATTACTTCTCTCATCAGATGAACAAAATTGTACTACTCTCTTCTTCAAACAGTACATGTGATATAGAAAAAGTATAACGGAGTTAAAATTTTCACACTTAGTATCACATATTAGAGTTAGCAGCTGGTTTTGCTAATCAAAGTATGCACTCAGGCTTCCTTTTACACTCTTAATGAGAAAAGGATTCATTTTGCTGTGACGAGCTGTAACAGAGCATACATTTACAGTCTTAGAGAAGGACGAGCTTTTTGTCATGAACAAGAAACAAAGATATAGCAACATTAGGGCAGTGCGTTTTCTATAAAGATACGGTTAGGTCTTGTGTGCTGTGTCTAATGCAGCGGTGCCTGGTCGTCTAACTCAACTCTGTCCTGTAGGCTAGGTTTCTCAAAACTGCATGTTGAAGTGCCTAATTTTTAGGCAGTTCAGTCCTGAACTGGGTCTTGTACTTAATTGTGACATTTATCAACCAAGCACCACCAGATATTTTTATAATCTTTTATATGCTTCTCAACTGAATCTGGAGAGGATTTGTTTTTAAATTATTTAGATTCTTCATTAGATTTATGTTACATTTACCAACTGACAGAGAAACTTTGGGTATTTTCCTGTAACCAGATCCCCACTCTAAAGTGCTGCGGTTCTGTTCAACTGCTGCTTGGCTCCTCTCTTTGTGCAGCATTCCCCTTGGGTGTGGATGCCTGTGGTGGACGGGGGCTGTGGTAAGGACTCTCCATCAGTGACTCAGTGGATGGGAACGTTGAGGGATCCTGCTGTGCGGATTT
>NW_010538443.1:8658-11417 GCF_000687285.1 Phaethon lepturus
ATTTCATCAGGAAAAGAAAATGTCATGTTTCACTGTGGCACAAAGGCTGCATTGACTGTCATTTACAAAACAGTTCAGAAATGACTAGTAACTGTTAATTTGGGGTGACTAGCTGTATTTGTATAACGTCGTGAACGCACTAGGGAAACAAATCCCTCAATAAATGATTGAGCACTGGATTTTCTGCAGTGAAGGCTTCCCATAAGTATTTTGTGAGGTCTTACATTTGTTTTTTTCGGTTTTTTCCCCCACTCAAACACAAATACTTATAATCAGTAAAGGGAGGAGAGGAAGCGATAGGAAGACTATTAATGAGGAAACAGATTCGCTTCTGTAACTCTCACAGAAATGACAATAAAAACAGAGCAGAGGGGCCATGGCAGTCAACAGGGCAAGGCTGAAGTGGAACCACCTCACACCTAGGCAAGCGCGTGAGGAAGCGCAGGTGGGACAGCCCTGGGGAAAGGTCCCTTGGCCTTTCTGGGGAGTCGGCACATGGGGTGCCTCTCCAAAATGCCTCGACACTAACCCACACAGCATGGGGATCCGACAGGAGGAGCTGGAAGTCGATGCAGGTGCAGGGCTACGACTTCACTGGGATTGCAAAGATGTGGTGGGACAGCTCCCACAGCTGGGGTGCCACCATGGGGATCCTTCCCCCCCACCCAGCACTGGTGGGGCCGCACCTGGAGTGCTGGGTCCAGTTCCCAGCAGAAGAGAGACATGGACGTACTGCAGGGAGTCCAACAAAGGGCCACCAAGATGCTGAAGGGACGGGAGCATCTCTCCTGCGAGGAGAGGCTAAGGGAGCTGGGGCTGCTCATCTGGGAGCAGAGCAGGCTCAGAGGGTCTCATCCACGCGTATAAACACCCGCGGGAGGGTGCCCAGGGGACGGAGCCGGGCTCTCCCAGTGGTGCCCAGTGACAGGACCAGAGGCCACAGGCACACACTGACACGCAGGACGGTCCCTCTGGACATCAGGAAACACTTTTTCAGTGCGAGGGTGACCAAACATTTGGACGGGTTGCCCGGAGAGCTGGTGGAGTCTCCATCCTTGGAGATATTCAGAAGCTGTCTGGATGTGGTCCTGGGCAACTGCCTCTGGGTGGCCCTGCTTGAGCAGGGGCAGTGGACCAGATGACCCCCAGAGGTCTTTTCCAACCTCAACCAGTCTGTGATGCAGTGATTCTATGAAACCAAGCCCGTACTGAATTTCAGTTCAGGTATTTCTCTCTTTTTCCATTTGTTGCTTACAGTCACAAAGCTGCAAAAATAAAATATGCAAGACAATGTCTGTCTTCACTTCCACTGCAGTCAGTGAAACTGCAGGAGTTTAAATGACAGAATTTTGCTTATATATCTGGATTTTATTTACACAAAGCACAAAGACATGCATTATATATTACACCAGGGAAAACCATCCTTTTCCTGGGCAGAAATCTGGATAGTTTTCACCAAGTCCATCTGCATCAGAACTCAAAAGAAAAAAATGCAGTAAGACATGTGTCCTTGTGAAAGGCATGCGCTGTGGAGCCTGGAGCATGTCCGAATGTTTTTCTAGGTGTAGGAAATACTGTTTTTCCTCCCTCCATCTTAGCTCTCTGCCTCTTGCGACTTTTGTCTTTTCCCGTCACATGGTGTTCGCAGCGAGTGTGAATTCAGATGGTGAAACATACTGTGAGACAGCCACAGCCTTTGTCTTTTTCAGCTGGCTGGAACAGGAGCATGCTCAAGAACATTTTATCTTGAGACCGAGTTTTTAAAATAGTTTTTCTGTTTTCAGACCTTCGTCCCCCTGATCCGTTGGGATCGGAGGCTGTGCTCGTGCCGCGGGCCCGTTGGCAGGGCTGCGGCAGGGTGCCAGTGGGGGCACTGTGCACGGGCAGGCACGATGTGGACCCTGTGATAAGGTTTTTGGCTGGCACGATGCTTTTTTCACTGTATCATTGCATCTTTTCCCTTTTCTTCACAAGCACGGTTAGCAGATTTCCCAAAGCCTTTCAGGTAGTTAACATCATTTGGATCAGTTTTTCTTTTCTGATTGCCAGTCTTATTTTTCATACCTCCTACTTTGATCGAGGTTTTCACTTAGTGCCTAATCACTGTTAAGAGATGACAACAAAAATGTCTTGTATTATCTTCCTCCTCTCAGTGTGAGCTCTCTTTAGCTTTGAAGTATTATATAAAAAATAAGTTTGTCATTGGGCATCTTTGCTTTATGCGAGACTCTTTTTTTCTCTTAAAAAGATTATTTGCTCTGCAGTCGTTAGGCATTTCTAGATCCTTTCTAGCTGAACTGGTGACGTTTTCTAATAGTAACCTCTGGATACCGAAGCTGGTTGCTTCCTACGGCGTCACACAACAAAGATGAAGGGCAGAAATTCAGAATCTCATCCGGTGTCAGTATTACAACATGTTTTAAAACTCTCTGAAGTTGAGTCATCTTATATCAACATTCCATTATTGCTCCGGGACCGTGAACTTCCGTAACCAACAGTGGAACTACGGCCGCCGGAAACGTTTACGGTCAGGGTTTGGTGGGATGCAGGTAGAGGTGACTTAAGAGCGTGCGGAGTAAGCCTCTGGGATCAGGGCTGCTCGCCCTAGAGAAAAGCTAAACGAGTGCTAAGGCAGAGGCAGGGAAGGCAGGGATACACATTGAGGAGAGCGGGAAGGCGAGGCACAGGGAGTGAACGGCTCGCTCGCGGTGATCAGGAGACGGGAGGGAGAAGCCCGGAGCAGAGCCAGCCGCAGAGCC
>NW_010538444.1:0-2710 GCF_000687285.1 Phaethon lepturus
AAGGTGATGAAAGGTGGATGGGGGGTGTGGGGGAGTGGGATGAGAAGGGGAGGAAATGGGGGAGTGATCCCCACCGCCCCACACGGGTGAGGGGCGTGAGCACTTGTGTCACTGCGGTCACGTTGGCATGCCAGGATGACCATCGGCGTGTCCACGTGTGTGTCACTGCACTTCAGTGCCTGTAACCTCGGGGGGTGTCCCCACCACCGCATTCCTTCCCAAAATTACCCTACGCAAGGCAAAGCCCAGCCCTCCCCCATATTATGGCAGGCCCCGGGGGCCCCGGGGGGCGGAGGGGGGGGGTCCCCCCCTTCAGCCAAAGCCCAGGGAACGGGGACTTGGGGCTAAGCCCAAAGGAGGCTTTTTCAAACACTTTCAAACACTTGCTCAGTCAAGAGGGAAATGGAGAGACACTGTTCCAGGTCAAAACAAACCATCACCGCTATACAAAGCAAATCGCCTTTTAATACGTAACCGAACGCAGGCGGCGAGTGCCGGGCCCTCTTTTTCTCCTCGGCATCATCCATCTGCCGACAGCCATACAAAGAAATCACAAAGCGTAAAATGAGACACCACCATGAAAACAGACGTTACATGCCCACACACGACGTACGAAGAGGTAAGACCCAAGTAACAGCACCAAGGGTCCCTGGGCCCCAACCAGCGTGCCCCCTCCCCAAGGCGCACCTCTTTGGGATCGGGACCCCCTGGGGGGTGATTTTGGGACCACTGATTTGTAAGGCTCTGTATCACGGCCGGTCAGCTCCTTGCCCCATCCTAGGTGCTCCTCCAGGTTGCTTCGGAGGGGTGCAGGCACGTTTCCAGCATTGCTCCACTCCCAGCCTGCGGCCAGGAGCTCGACCCTTCCTAAACCCCATCTTGCCACCCCGGGAGCCCTGGCACAGCGAGGCAAAGCAGGGCACAAAGGAAGAGACCCAAGGAGATGAGGCCACCCCACGCCGGGGCATGGGCAGGCTTGCTGCTGGGCCAGCCCCGTGCTGATGACCTGATGTTACTCGCTTGGGAAACACGGACTTAATACTGCTGTGAGAGGCAGACGTGATGCTCAGGGTGAGGGGTGCAAGGGTCGGGGTATGATGTGGAGGTCCCCAACCACTCTGAGCAAGCTGGCTTGCCACATCTGGTCTTAAATCAACCCCTCCCCACCCCATCATTGCTTTTTTTCCTGTGGGTTTCAAGAGAATTTGCCCCGTGGTGGGGGGGAAAAAAAAAAAATTAAAATCACATTAAGTTAAAAAATAAAAAAGAAAGGTAATTCAACAAAGTAGTTTTGCTGGGCTCCAGGACAACAGTTTGAAGGGCACAAAGTTGATCTGAGGCGTACAGTCTCCTGCTGTAAGGGAGGGTCACAGCCTGGTACCCACTTCTCCCAAACTCCCCGGGAAGGCTGCTGAGGAGCCCAAAATCCCAAGCTCTCACCAACTCCACCTCCCACAGAGACACTTGAAATGCTGCTGAGCTTCTCAAAGTGCCTGGTAACATCCCCTTTTCTAAAGGAATCGGGTCACCTTGGGGCTCAGGAGGAGAGGAGATGGGGAGCAGAGGGGCTCGGGCAGGCTGAGACGATGCAGGGGACCGACCAGCAACGTGACAAGGGTGGTCCACACACACAGGCGATGAGGAGTCCACACTGCATCAAGAAACAGCAATTCAGTGGGCTGTTGTAAGGCCAGCAGGTCTGTCTGCAAGAGGTCAGGAATGCGTGGACTGGTAAGCAGGGGGTCCCTTCCTTGACCCTAAGGGTCTGACAAACCTCCCTGCTGGCAGGACTGCATCTCCCTGAAAGACTTTTCATGGAGGGAAGAAAAAAAAAAAAGCACAAAACACTTCATCCTAGGGTGCCTAAAAGCGCATTTCGGGCACTGGAAGACAAAATCCTGAGCAACCAGGAAGCATGGGGCACCGCTCACAGGTGTGTACAGCCAGAAGGTCTCGTAACTGCTGCTGGCTTTTCAAACTGTGCCTCCTTGTTCAACAGTGAGGGTTCAAAACAGGCTGCCCACAATTGATGCTGTGCCTGCATCCCCCCAGCACGACCCCTCGCTCCCTCCGTGTGAACTGGTACTCCCCTCAGGTCCTGCAGCCCTCACACCGCACCTTCAGCTGGACCTCGCAGGCACAGAGCGGCTGCCCACCCACAAACGATGCTGGTGGGAAGCCTGAGCCCTGCTCAGAGGAGGGGGGTGCTCCTGTACCCACCTTCGCAGGGAGAGTTGCTGAGCACCTCAAAACAGAGCCTGGTGAGGAAGGCGACGCTCCAGTGTGGCTCTCACTGGGGCAAGGCAAAGCACCCAGCTGCTGGGGAAGGGATATTTTAGAGGCATCCCTAAAAAAGCCGCTCTCATGTCCAAAAAGGTTATTTCTGTACTGGAGCTCAGGCAGCAACACGTGATCCACCTGGTGGGTGCTGGGACCCGTGCTGGACCCCAACAGGAGTCCGCTGTGTTGTGCCGGACCTGCCCCACCACATCTGTGAGGAGCTGCCCCAGCCTGCAGGAGCCATGGCTGGTGCTGCATGAACCACTTGTGCGGCTCCCCCTCCCAAGAAAAGCTGGGCTCCGTGGGGAGTATCGGGGGCTGTTTGGGGACGACACCATCCCCTGGCAGCGGGCTGACTCCTAAGGGCGCTGGTGCACGTGCAGGGAGAGCGGCCTCCTCATCGCAGAGGTCCCCAGCCACGGAGAACAAG
>NW_010538444.1:2768-4430 GCF_000687285.1 Phaethon lepturus
CGTGCACGCAAGGACACATGCAAGGCCCGGGCAGGGCAAGGAGTGGTTTGGGAGGGCAGCAACCACAGCCCGGCCCCCGGGGGCCTCCCAGGGCTGCCGGCCAGCAGAGTTTGTGACTCCAAGTGTGTTCCTGCTGGTTCCAGCTGTTTTGGAGCTGTGGCCATCCAAGCCCCCGATGGGCAACCTGCAGGAGAAGCGCTCTGACCCAAAGCACTGGCTGGGTCTGCCTGGACCGGGACGTCGTGCCACCGAGTCACTAGTGTGTTTGAGCGCAGCGGAGGTGGGCAGCTTGAGCCCACTGGCTCGCAGCCGGGCTGGCTCTGATCATCAGGAATAGTGTTATCTACAGGAGCAGAGGTGGTAACTTCTGTTTGAAGCACTTGTCCCAGGTTTGCCAGCTGAAGTGCTACAGAGGGCTTGCTGCTGGAGCCTGGCACATCCAGAACAGTACCCGCCACCAGCCCAGCTGGGTTGAATGGGACCTGCTGTTCTGGTTGAGCAGAGTGGACCTCAGATGTAACGGAGACGAGAGAGACCACAGCATCTTGGCCTTGTGCACCATGTGCCTGGGGCTGTGGTGGGGCTTGAAATGCTGAATTAGTTGCCCAGCAGTGCTGGAAATGAGCCACAGCACTGTTTTCCTCATTGCAGGGCGATGCGCTGCAGTGTGGGAAGTAATTCCCAGCGTCCTCCCTGAGGAGGATCTGCTCCACATAGGAGGTCACCTCGGTGCCTAACCTCTCACCAACCTCCTGAGCTGGCGGCTCCTGCTCTGCACCCAAGCTGAGCAGAGCCTCCTCCCACCACTGCAGCTCTGCACTGTCCACGTTGAGGCTCTGGAGGGTCTGGCGGATGTTTCCATCCACCTCGCTCTTCTCAAAGAGGGTTTCGATAACGACCAGGAGGGGGTCGCTGTCCTCCTTGGCATCACCAACTTCCTCATTCTGGCTTGGTCCATCGGGCTCAGCAATGAGATCTGAGAAGGAGAACTGAGGCATGTTATCAGCACGGGAGATGTATATGGATGCATCCTGCTTCATCATGGCTCCAAGAAGAGAGTTGGGGTCTACCGAGCGCTGCTTCGAGTGGGAGTTTGCTTGCGTCTGCAGCTCCTCCTTAGCCTGGAAAGAGTCCAGGAACTCAGGAAGGTCGTTCCCGTACAGGACTGCTTCCCCCGTGGCAAAGGTAAAAGGCAGCTGCAGGTTTCTCTTCCGCAGATGTTCCTCCCCTTCTTCATTCCTTCAGGGCAGAGGCAAAAAGAGATGGAAATAGCATGAGCACCTCCTCTGGGCCAGGCAAAACCACCCTCCCAACAGCAAGACGGGAGCTCACAGCCCTGCCCTGGCTTTTCTAAAGAAAAAGGTGCTGGACCGGGCTGGCTGTGCTGCCGGTGGTGGAGGACCGGGGCTCTGGGGAGCCCGTGGGGAGGTCTGCATGGCTCGGCAAAGGGCTGCGTGTCCAGGGTTCCCCCCAGGCAGGAGCGAGCACGGGGGTTGCTCGTTTTGCTCATGCCTCCCTGCTACATGGGGGCACGGCTGCAAAGCGCCGGCCGTGCAACCCAGCCCCCCTTTCCTCCGCACGCCCCCGGCAGCCCCACGGTCACCCGCGCCGAGAGCGGGCGGACGCAGCTGGAGACGCAGCGATACTCACGACAGGGCCCGC
>NW_010538445.1:0-1639 GCF_000687285.1 Phaethon lepturus
GGGCAACCAGGTCATGGCTTTCTAGCAGCACAGTGGCTTCTATCTCCTCCTGTTTGTTGCCCATGCTGCGTGCATTGTTGTAGAGGCACTACAGCTGGGCTGTCAGCCGTGTCACCCTCTTAGAGGAACTTCCTTTAGTTCCTTTGAGGTCTTTCTCTGGTGCAACAGGCTGAGGGGTCTCACTAGCAACCCATCCTTCTAACCTTGGTGTGTTAGCCCACAGCTTGTCATGGGTAAGCCTTATATTATCCCCCTCCCCTTTCGACTCTAGTTTAAAGCCCTGTCAATAAGTCCCACTAGCTAGAAAGAGGTGATGCCACCACTGAGTGCTGCTGTACCAGACGTGTTAGAGGTCCAATATGAACTGGATTCAAAGGCAGGCAAGTGGTATGCTACAATTGACATTGCCAATACGTTTTTTTCAGTTCCTTTGGCAGAAGAGTGCAGGCCACAGTTTGCTTTCAGGTGGAAGAGTGTCCAATACACCTGGAATCGACTGTCCCAGGGGTGGAAGCACAGTCCCACCATTTTTGATGGACTAATCCACACTGGACTGGAAAAGGGTGATGCCCCTGAACATCTACAATACATCGATGACATCATCATGTGGGGAAACAAGGCAGAGGAAGTTTTGAGAAGGAATACAGAATAATTCAGATTCTTCTGAAAGGTGGTTTTGCCATAAAAAGAGGCAAGGTCAAGGGACCTGCACAGGTCCTTGTTTTTGGGAGTAAAATGGCAGGATGGACATCATCACATCCCTATGGATATGATCAGTATGATAGTAACTATGTCCCCACCAGCTAACAAGAAAGAAAAACAAGCTTTCCAAGGCCTTGTGGGGTTCTGGAGGATGCATATTCCAGGTTATAGACAACTTGTGTGCCCTCTCTATCAAGTGACCCAAATAAGGACTATTTTGAGTGGGACCTTGAGTAACAACTAGCCTTTGAGCAGATCAAACAGGAAATAGCTCATGCGGTACCTCTTGGGCCTGTTCGTACAGGACCAGTTGTGCAAAATGCATTCTACACTGCAGCCAGGGAGCATGGTCTCACCTGGAGCCTCTGTCAGAAAACACAGGAGAAACCTGAGGTCGACCATTAGGGTTTTAGAGCTGAGAGTATCGAGGATCAGAAACCTGCTACATCCTGACTGAAAAAGAGGTACTGTCAGCATACAAGGGGGTTTCAGAGCCACTTCAGAAGTTGTTGGTACAGAAGCATATCTTCTCTTGGCACCACAATTGCCCATGCTACACTGTATGTTCAAAGGAAACATCCCCTGTACACATCACGCAACCACTGCTACATGGAGGAAGTGGGTAGCGTTGATCACACAAGATTGACTGGGGAAATGCAACCACCAAGGAATCCTGGAAGAGATCATGGACTGGCCAGAAGGCAAAGACTTTGGAGCATTGCCTGAGGAGGTGGCTTGTGCCCAAGAGGCACCATCATATAATGAGTTGTTAGAAGATGAAAGGCATTATGCTTTGTTAACTGATGGATCCTATCATGTTGTAGGAAACCATCGGAAGTGGAAAGCAATCTGCATTGTTCACCAATCTCTAGGGCTACTTAGATGGCTTTCACTTCTGCAAACTGGCTCAACTCACCTTCTCCTTCAGTGGCCTCAA
>NW_010538446.1:0-7828 GCF_000687285.1 Phaethon lepturus
TAATAATTAATAATAATAATAATAATAATAAACACCACAGTAAGAGCTATTCGTAACAGAGCCCCAGATATCATGTCCTTTGCCTTATAGTAAACCTTGGAAATAAACGGTTACCAAACCCTTGGTACCTGCTGCTGCTGCTGAGAGTTTTCACACTTTAAATAAAGCTGACAAAAGAGATGAGCAATTTTGGTTTGGCCACATTCTAAATGTCAGTACCACTATTTACTCCCTCTCAAAGAAATCAATTGCACCAGAGGTCCGGCAGCTCTCACTGGCCCTACTGATCGAAAACCAGAGACGTGGTTCACTGTTTCTGTGGTTAAGTCACTCTACGTCCCTTTCTACAGTGACCTCTGCCTGCACAATTGTGGTGCCAGGGCTTTTGAAGCATGTATCTAGTGAACATCCGTTCAATGTCTTTTCCATCCAATTAAAATTCTTCGCTATCATTCCCTTTTATCTACCCTTTGTAATTGGATTCCCAGTTTCTCAATTTTCAAGGGGGAAAACGATAGCAAGTGCCCGATAAAAAAAAAAAAGAAAAAGTTATGATTTAATGCTGTCTAAAGGTTTGTTCTTTCTTCAGCTGAGTTTCTGAAGAGAAAAAAGGCTTCTGCGATCATGCTATCATTTGTCCATCTCTGTTCTCCACTTAATAACTCTGGGATCTCTTGGCCTGTTTCAGTCAGATTTGAAGATGGGTTTATAACTTTCCTGTAATATTCTGGTGGTACTAAATTCCTAATTGGTACATGAGACTGGCAAATGGCTAGAGGGCAAGATCCAATAGTCCCAGAGAGAAACAGGCTGCCCTATATGAGTAGGTGTCTGTCCAGCCCGCGTACCCAGCACTCGGTGGGGACATTCCCACATCTCTGGCAGCACACGGGCTGCACGTTCCCAGGGCAGAGCTGTGGGATGTAAGGGGGGATGGAAGCATCACAGCTTATCATCATACAGGATACGGGGTGAGGGAAAGGAGAGGAAGTTAGAAGAATAAGCCACCTAAATCGATAAGGAAAAAGGTTTTGTTAATGCCACTGCTCATGAAATACTTTGGGTTTTTTTGAGAGTGATGTTCCCATCATCACAAACCTGGTGATTTGTTTCCAAAGCTGCTTGCGTGTAAAGTATTTTCTGTTTTCGTGTTACTGGCAGGTTGTGAAAATATTCTCTTGCAGCATGTTATACACCAAGATCAATATTAAAGACAGGTGAAATACATGACTTTCTAGAGATGCCTGCAGAGGGACTAGGTTAGTCTGCTGGCTTATCTTCATGGCTGCCTTTACGTGAGATGAGTCAAGGCTTAATTGACCAGGGTTCTGTTATAGCTAAAAACATGAATCTGAACAGAACAGGACATTTCTATTGACCCAAAACGTAGTGATTTAGTTCACATTGACTCTACCAAACTATTATTCCCTCTCTTCTGTAAAATTTTCTCTTTGGGAGAACTTCAGAAATGTTTGAAAGCCAGTAGTCTACACACTCTGCCACAAATATTTAGAAGTCATCCAGTAAGTCTGGTCTTACAGTTAACCTCAGATAGTCTCTTCCTTGATTGATATTCCAAAGTCTTGGTCAAGAATCCTTAGATGACATAACCAGTGTGGAACAACAAGATAGTTATTTTGGTTTTTTCTCTCATATAATGGAAGAAGAAAGCTAATAAATCCTTGAAATCAATACTACTCAGCAGCAGCACACTAGTACATCAATTATGAAATTATTAAAAGGTCAAATCTTTTGATAACCATCCACAGAATGCCAGGAACTAGGAGTTTTGAATGTGATGGAATACTTGTGACTATGATTGCGAGGAGGAGACAAATATTTTGCAAACCTAACCCATTATGCTTAAAATAATATGAGTCATTCCAAAACTTTCTTCCTATTAAGTAAGGTACTGTATAGCCTTTGGATAACAGGAAAGTCAAGTTAATGGAACAGAAGGTTAAGACAACTAAATAACTGTAACTTGGCAAATAGGGATAGGGAACAAGATAATTGTCTGTAAGTATCTGAAGGGAGGGATAAGAATAGTTTCAAGTTGCTCAGGGGAGTGTAATTAGATATAATGGTATGAAATTAAGCAATGGAAAATATTAGGGAGGAAAATCCTAATGAAAACCTCATTCAAAACCTGGCATAGACTCCAAAGGAAGCTCTATTGGAGAAAGCCTTAGTTCTCCTGGTAAAAGTAAGTGGAAAGAAGAATTTTGAAATGCACCAACTGATTCTGCACTGGAAAGGTGATGGGGTGATCTTTAAAGGATTTTCTGGTTCTAGTTTAATCTAATCCCGTATCTATTGCTTTAGGATTTTGGTGAAATGAAAGGGATTTCTTTGACAAATACTTTTTAGTGTCCTTCTAAGGGTCAGAACAACCATTATCAAACCTAGGCTCCCTAAGCACTACCTTTATGTGGGTCAATTAAAAATCCATAATCAAAAGCAATATAAATGTTTTCTCCAGAATAATGTTTTACTGAAATCTGCCATCTCCACTGTCCTATCAACATTATTTTGTCCCTGGGAGGTGGCAAGGACTCTCTCCTTTTCCTCTTAACACTTTTCTGGAGGGACAGGGAAGATTCACTTTCCACCCCTGGTTCTCCGGAAAGAAGATGGGGAAAGGGTTAATTTTCACTATTTGTATTCATAGGCTTGACCCACCATTGTGCATGTCAGTTCTTGTAAGGTGGTTCATGTTTCTTATATCAATGTCATTTTGCTAAACTTCATGCATCATATACCTGGACTGTATTGCAGAACTAGGCATGGGGGGCATTTCTCCTGTGTGGTTGTGGTAGCTTCGTATTTACCTTGAACACAAGAACCTGGATTCAGTGGCCAAGCACTGATGAAGGTGGGGAAAGGGTTAATTTTCACTATTTATATTCATAGGCTTGACCCACAATTGTCAGTTCTTGTAAGGTGGTTCATGTTTCTTATATCAATGTCATTTTGCTAAACTTCATGCATCATATACCTGGACTGTATTGCAGAACTAGGCATGGGGGGCATTTCTCCTGTGTGGTTGTGGTAGCTTCTTATTTACCTTGAACACAAGAACCTGGATTCAGTGGCCAAGCACTGATGAAGGTGTCCCTCCATGACGATGTTACGATTTTCTCCCCCCTCATAACTTTCTGAAGACCACAGCATGCCCTTGGCTGGATTACAGGCTGGTCAATGCTGAATTCTTTCTGGAAGCAAAAACTTTATTTTACCTTTTCTGCTTCGGTGCAGCCACAGGCCGTGCTATGGAGAGAGCGATGTGAGTGGGGTTCACACACAACCCTGCTACCACACATCCTGGTTCTGCCTGTCTTTCCTACTGTGCAGAAGGTGTGTATGATGTTTTCTGTAGACAGACAAATGTGATGAGCAATCAGCAAATATCAGATCCGCTTTCTCAAACCTGTTCTTCCTACAGATTCATGGTCATGTTGTCATGACCCGGTGACTCACTTGCAGAGTTATGGGTCATGTTTACAGTGTCAAGAACAGGAATTATTCCCATCTGACTATTTTTTGGAATACAAGACAGAGAAAATCATGTCAAAAGTATTAGGGTTAGGCAGAGAGCATTAGCCAGCTCTGTGCTGAGAACAGTCAATCAGCCCAGGTTTGAAGGGAACCATCCATTCAACTTAAGATGAATGTTTGCCATCACAATAACTGGATTTCATTATTACTTAACATATTCAAAGTACATTTTGCTTGGTAAAGCGATTTTCTTAAGGCGGTTGCAGTGCGAAAGGTTCTGATTGAATAGAAACAAGGCGACACAGAACTATTTAAAATCCACGATAACACAGCTGAGATGTATATTTATTCCTCACCCTTTTCTGATGCTGCAAAACATGTTCTTCATTCTTTAAACCAACATTGTTTGTGTGTGGGTAGGGGGTTATTCATTCATGAGTTATTGCAACATACAGGTCTGCAGATGTAAAAATGTAGTTTATTTAGATTTGTTAGCTGCATTGTGTTTTTTTAATGCTAGTGAGATCTTTATTACCTCCTAGTTCTAAAATTTTCCCTACCTAACTGTAGGCACTTGCATGAGGTGACCTAAGATCCTTTCTGGATGCGACTGCACCTTTCCACCGAACATAAGAAAACCATAGAAAGGTATCAAGGTTTGGCCCCAAGTGCTTCAAAGCAGAGAGGCTAATCAGGACCTTACAATTCCTGAGATAATGAAGCCTCCTTCTTGGTCTCAGCTTCTCTGTGTACCCATAACGTGAACATCAACAAAACTCAGCCCGTCCTGCATCCGGACAGTGCAGCAGTTACGGTAGCCCCCACCAACCACAGCTGTTTCATGAAGGCTCCTTCAAGTCCTTCCTACCATTTCAAACACCACTGGTCTGGAGACCATTTCTTGGAGGTGATGGATATAATTAGCTTGAACACTTCCTAGACATTTTTGAAGCCCATCAGTTTCCTTCTTAGCCATCTTCTGACCACAGGCTCTTGGCAACTTGATGTCTGAGAGCAAGACAGCTGCTTCCCAAGGCTGTGGTTCCCTGACTGCAGTAGAGTTACTTCCAGATGAGCACCATGTAATTCTCCAATCAAGGTAATTGAATCTGAATACACTTAGAAAAAACTTATCAAATCAGACAGCCCAGTGATAGAGTCAGATTAGTAGTTAGGACTTCTAGATAAGGATTATATTATTGAATTACTCTTTTATTTTGATGTCCCGTTTAGTTACCAATTTGTTCTACAGTATTTCAGGCAGGTCTACAGCAAGCCCCCTGAAGGGTTTATTCTAATAAGTAATGCAATTTGAAAAGGTAGGAAATCACGGAAAACTCGTTTAGTTTCACTCATTGTTACTAGTTTACCGCTCTACATTGATTTTTCTCCTTCCTATTATACATGGACTATGGTCTCTAATGGGTTTACAAGTCTACTGATTAATGTGAGTAAAAATAATACTTGTTTTATTGCAGGGGTAAATAATATCTTAACTACTTTGAACCCTACAGCCCTTTCAGAACACTAATCTGACATGGCACTATCACAATGACTTCACCTGCCTCTTTTCCAAACCCCCTTAAAGCCTTTTTCATTCATTTTATTCTCATTTCCTCTGAATATTTGCTCAACACTTTTTTAATGGATTTGCTTTCACACCTTTTGTGTGCAAACATTTCAATATCCACCTTATCCTGTTGGGAATATTTACAGAAAGGGAATTTTTAAGTCACTATACAAATATTTAAAGAGTGAATTTAAATTCAAGACACAGATATTTGGACCAGAATTGCTACTGAGCTTATCTACTGAAGGCACAGCAAAAAGTTCCTTGTGATTTTTTCAACAATTTATTGATAAATTCTTCTGCTCCCACCACCCATCTCCTTTCGCTGGTCAGTGCTGACTTTTGCATATTTCTCAGTATCTTCCTGCACACCCCAATGACAGCGTTTCTGCCATGTTTCTATCTCCTTCAAATGATCTGGTTTATGTCACATACCAATACTTTAAGTTCCACCAATTTTTTTAGCCAAGATCCTCGCATATGGGCGATCCAGCTGCTTCCTAATAACCGTAACCTCATCCTTTGTCTCTCCCTCCTATTCCCAGCAGCAGACACTCCCTTAACGTGAACACATATCTTTATTCTGAGAGAACAATTAATAGAAATGTAAAGGTTAACAGCAAAATGAGAAATGTTTTTTGGGTAGAGCTGCACAACAGTTTGGAAGTAACTAACTAAGCTAGTTAAAAAAAGATTTATCTTGGGTAGTGGAAGCAGCCTAGTTGTGGCAGTGATGAACTCCAGGCATGCTAATTTATTTTGCTTTTCAGACATGATAGAGCTTGGAGCCTCTAGTAACCAAGCTAGGTTGTTTACAGTAAGAGCAAGCATCTCTGCATCACGATTATGCTGGAGGTGGCTGGTCTCTAAACCAGAAACCAAATGCCACAAACTCCATTCCCCTGAGAATGATACCACATATATTTTCTGGCAGCCTCTTCTTCCTCATAGACCATCCACTTGGTCTTGAACCCAGAAGTTCAGGCCAGAATTCTTGCAAACCCACCAACGCTGTTCATTGTTAGTCTGGGCACCTACACTTTTTCTCCAACCGTTAAATCTACAGGGCAAGTCAAGCTTTTTCTTCTTTTATTTTTTTTTTCTTCTCAAGTGTCATAAGGAAAGATGGTATTTATACTGTTCTGAACTGACAAAAGGTTGGTGCAGCTGAATCCAATATGAAGTAGCTGGAAAAATTTTCACACTTTTTTTTTTCCTGTTTTCACAACATTTTAAGAATGTGTTGGCAAATTTAACAAAAATCACTCAGAAGTCTGAAATGTTTTATTAAATGTTTTCTTCTTTCAGTTTAAAGTAATTTTTCATTTCAACATTTCCATAACATTTTTTCAATTAAAAAAAATAACAGTTCAAAACCTCATACCATGCTAGCAACTTTTTTTTTTCCCCTAAGCAAATCATTGCAGACATTTTGAGAAACTAAGGTGGTTTTTTTCGGGGTTTTTTTAGTAACTTTAAATTCATAAAAATTTCTATTTCAGCTCCAAATAGAGGAGAAAGAGAAAGAAATTGGACTGATAGGCTGTGCTGATGAATCGCCGCCTTCCCAACGTATCAGTTGATTTAAAAAGAATATTAATAAAGAAGTGAACATCTCAGAGCTGCTTTTCTACAATTTTCTATGAAAACATGCATTTGGTTAGAGGGCTAGAGCCCACACTCTCTTTGAGAGAAAAATATCATTGTGAGCGTATGTGTACTATTAGACATCAGAGAATTCAAATTTAGGAAAGAGGGATTTTGTAAGTGGCATTTCTTGATGAACTGCAAACATTTTGCTAGTGACAAACAGCTGAATTCTTTTTTTGTTTGTTTTCTCATCCTTCCACCTCTATAAATAATACAGTGGAGATACCAAGAGCAGAATTCTCCTTCCTGATTCATCCGGTTGATAACTTAGGCGAGAAGGCTAAAACACACCGATTGATTTAGCGATATAATCAATGCCATCATGTAATCGCCACCCTGAAACCAGTGCAGCCTGTTGGTGTGACCGAAGTGACGCACACCCTCTCCCGCAGCCCGGGCTTGCAAGCTTGGCTGAGGACAAATCGGCACAATTGCATTCCATGGGTATCTGTCTGCGTGAGCTGAGGATTTACCTCCTGAAATACCCCTGGTGAGAGCGAGCCACTTTCCTGACGTGCCTTGTGATTAACATGTAGGTTAGGGCGAAAGAAAAAAAAAGAAATGGCAAAGCCTGATGCTACTGTCCATCTCCTTACGTATTTAAAAATTCAGTTAAGTCTGGGGCTCTGGGCAGGTCTGGGATTGCAGAGGCAGCTGCAGTGTGTGGTGCCAGAAGAGCAAACTGGCACGGCATGAAAGAGCAGTCGGAGCTGACCACTCTCCTTCCCTCCGCCGGGCAGGGCGAAGGATAAACACGGAGCGTCACTCGGCTTCAAAAGCCATGCCTTCTTTTAGCGGCTCGAAGATTTCAGGCAGATATGAAGGGATATATTCTCTTGAAATGCTTTAAAACGCCGAATGTGATCTTTCTCTTGGCAATGTCCTTTTAAAGTTTGAGATCCAGCGTTCTGGATGCGCAAAGGAATGCGTTTTAGATTTCTGCATTTCAGATTATCGCTGAACAAAAAAAGAAATCTTCCTGTTTGAATATGCATTCTGCTTACTGTGCCTCAGACACAGGGTATTAGCAGCAGCGCCGGTGTCTCCGTTATCCCCTTTGGTGATGGGACGTTTTTTCTTTTTCTCTTTTTACTCTCCCCACAACTCTTT
>NW_010538446.1:7859-11270 GCF_000687285.1 Phaethon lepturus
CGGGGGAGAGGGTGTATTTCCAAAACCCATCTCGCAGCTTCTTTATTTTATACAGTCTCCCCTCCCCACCCAAAATACCTTGAATAGCCCTTTATGTAACTTCAATTAAAAAAAAAAAAATACAGCTGCTCCTCTGAAGCCATCCAAATCTAATTAACTACAGAAGCCGAAGTTATATTAAGCTTCTCACTTTCTTCGCCTTAGCATCTCCATTCATACCTTCATTCAATGTGTTCACAAAAAAAGGAATTTCTAATAATTGTATCTATAGTCTTGGAAAAAGAAAGCCACTAATCAGGAGGCCTGTGAAAGAGGAGAGATCGGAGCCTCGCTTGAACTTGGCAGTCTGGCCCCGAAAAACTTACAGACAAAGGGGCGAAGGGAACCGAGGAGCTTAGCCCTACGTCTAAGGAAGCTGGTGAGAATTTGTTCAGCCTCTGAATAGAGATCTCCGTCTCAGTCCTAAATTGTGCCTGCACAGATTCATTGAAATGCTTTCTCCGAAGGAAGAGGGGGCGGGCGGCAAGGGAGGGAGAAGGCAAGGAAAGTTTGTTGAATATAAATGAGGTTACGTGTGGCTGAAGAGCGAGATAGAAGCTCTACGGAGATTTATTCCTGACTGACATACAGTAACACAAAGGCAGTAAAACGTGTCCTTGGCAAGTGGCATTAACAAGCGGTAAACCTTAATCTTCAGAGAGCTGAGATGATGCAGCCCTCCATGGAAAATACTTTCTCGTTTGTGGAGCACATTATTTAAAATATGTGTAGCCAGTTTTAAAGAAGATGTAACTAGCTACCTTACCATGCCATGACCTTGTGAATCGGGCAGTCTGCAGAGCCACAAGACCAGTTAGAATAAGGATTCTTGACATTTTCTCACTGGGGAGCTCAGTGGTCTTCCTGTGTGTTGTGTCTCCTCTAGGGAAAACTTCAGAGTCTGGTTCTCCCCACTGCAGGACTTGGTGGAAATGAATGGGATTGCACCTCAGATGAGTTTTGTTCAAAAGCCTTTTATATCTTTTAGCTAGCAAAAATGCTATTTTCATTCCAGCAATCTCAGGGACATGTTCTGGTCTGGTTATTCACATTAATGTCTTTACTTATATTCACATTTTCTGCTGCAAGGAGCCCTCTTGAAACTTCAACATCACTCAATAAAAGCAAAGCAAAAGAAGCCTGGTCATTAAATTAAAACAACTGCCACTGCACAGCAGAGGGAGGAAGCGTTTGATATATTAAAATAAGTGGATATCCACAAAAAATATGGATAGTACATAAAGTCCCTTAGGGAAAAACCACCAGTCCTGACCCAGACAAAAGGAAATTTATCCAAAGTCACAGAGAATTTGTTCACAGTCATGACTGTATTTACCGTTAGTTTTCCACTTGCCCACTGCACATTAATGATTAGGAGACAGGATAACCTGTTCCCAGCTTCTCAGGCTCTAGCTCTGAGACTCTGTAAAAAGTCTGAGAGTTGATTTCCAACGGTGGGGCAGGAAACGCTAACTAACAAGTGCTGGTTTCTGAGGAGGAGTAAAGTCACTTCCCCCGTCCCCACTGCTCTTCTTAGCTTGGATAAGCGTTATCTTGGCAAAATGAAGAGTGGTCTTGCGTTAGGTCTTTATGAGGAGTGGTCATTGGCCATTAGTCCAAGGCACAGCACTGAAGATCCCCTTTCCCTGCCTCTGAACTCAAAAACATCGCGTTGCTCAAGGCTGAGAGCAGCTTCCCAGTCGGCCTCATACTGTACAGTCGCTCACATGATGAATGGAAAGTTATTTTTACTCCGCAGCTTAAACAAAAACTAAACATTTTGTGAGGTTTATATACTGTCTGCTATCTCTTCCCTCATAAATTAAAAAGAAAATGCAACTTTCCCCTACCACTCATTTTGGAGCTGTTTTTAGCTCATCTGTGCCTGGATTTTCTGCTACGTAGCTAAGGACTTTTACAACAGATACAAATTTCATTATTGGACTGTAATTGCCTTTGTTTTGCCCTGCTTTGATGTTAAATATAAAGAAGCCCCAGGCTACTTCATCTAACATACGATTGTTAGCGCTGACTCCTGCTAAGGGAAGGCAGAGTGCTGCATTCAGCCTAATCTGGAGTGACGGTGTTTACGGGACAGCTGAACGAGATCCTAAACAAATGAAGGCACCGTTCATGGGGTTATATGCTGAACCCAGTGCCACACACGCACTGATCAGGTCCCAGGAACACTGAGCTCTTCAAACAACTTTGCGTAGGGGAAAATGAGTGCATTTCATTTCCGGAAAAGCAAATGAAATGGAGAAGCACAGTTGCTATTTCTTATGATTTCGATGAGGGCCTTGTTCGTGGAGACAGCAAGAAAATTTTGATCTGTTCCCTCTGCCACCATCTTCCTCTTGGACAATTCTGAACTTCTTGGTTACGAACGCTAAATGCTCCAAATCTGTATAAACATACAAATAAGGAAAATCTTTAACCCTGTTCTCTTAAGCTATACATCAAGAAGTTTTTTCCCCTTCAAATATATAAATAACTAGGGGAGTCCCTTATATGGGAAAAAAAAGACTTGAACACAACTTTCAGAGGAAATACGAACGTGTGCCTCAAGTATCAAACTGCAAGGAGGCAGAAAATATTTTGTAAAGGTGTTGAAAGCAGAACAGCAGTGTCCAGCCGTGAAGCAGTTAAAGTGGCTTCCCCTGCTCTGCTCCCGTCCTCTTCTCCAGCGTAACCACCAGACACTCTTCTTCTGGGTTTAACTAAGGCAGCCGTTTTATTATGCCCCCAGATTCCACCACATGTTTTAATGCATATACCTATAAATATTGCATACATCAAAACCACTTTTTATTAGTATTACTTGCCAGTACACACTTTACTACCGGGCTAGTAAATATTTTGTCTCTGACCACACTAATCTTGAGCCTAACTTTCGGTTTTACCACTTCGGGTGTGTGGTCTCTCCTTACTCACTCAGAGGGAGAAGGGGGAATGGCCCCTGGTAGCAAAGGCATCATGGCAGCCAGAAAGGTCGCGTGGCTTCATGGCCAGGTCGGCTTTGCTCTTTTTGCCTACGTTCATGTACAAAAGCACCTGGAGCACAAAAAAGCACCAACCGAGAAAGTCTCCGGGCAAGAGGGGGATTCCTGCTCACGGGAGCCCCGGGGACACGACCTTCCCTTTTCACGGCGGGTGGGTAGCAGAGCCAGCCAGGACCGAACGGCCTCCCCGTGGCCAGGGGGTCTGCATGCCACAGCTTTTGTCACCCACCTTTACGCCCCTCCTCTGCATCCCGGCCCCCGTGGCTTCCCAGCTGGGGAGGGTAACGGCTCTCCCCGCGTGCCTGGCTCCGGGCCCCATGCCGCCAGCAGAGCAAGGCGTCACAAGGCCCAGCGTGAGGCCCTTGCTTGA
>NW_010538447.1:0-14549 GCF_000687285.1 Phaethon lepturus
CCCCTGCCCACCCGCGTCCTCGCAGGGGCCGGGGCCGGGCAGCGGCGCTGGGGAGGGCTTGGGCTGTTCTTCCATAGAGGTAAGAGCCTATAAACACTGATTATCAGCCTCGGGCTTGCTGCAGCGAGTGCTGCCGTTAAAAGCTCAGTTGCAACCACTAAGGTGAATATAAGTGACTCCAAAAATAGTTGACTTCGGAGGCAAACCTTTTAGACCTTTTAATAAGCAAAATAGCTAGTGCTTGTTTGTATGCCTTGAAATTATGTGGGGTTTTTTTCTTGCTCTTTGGGGTTAATACACTGTGGTCATGTCGTAAGAGCATGTCTGCTAAGTGTTTCTAGCAAGACTTCCTGAAATGCTGCCAGAAGACCTGGAGAGCTGCACGCTTGCTTTTAACACAGCGCTTTGCCTCCGCACACATTGTGCCACTGCGTAGCCAGGACTGTAAATACCAAATTTTAATTATCAAGTATATTTATAGTTCATTAATAGGAGGTAGACAAATAGACTGGGCTGGCTTTGTAGTGCAAGAAAGATAAATGGAAGATGGTGCGCCGGTAGTAGATGCTGGAGTAGAACGTGTGGGATTTTTCTTTCCTCCATTTTGCCTTGCTGCAGCTATTTTGCTTGAACTCTTGAAGTTGTTCCAGGAGAGGGGCTGGAAATAGGACAAATGTACACCCATTACAAACGTTCAGAATGCTGAACATGAGCTTTAAGTACAATATGTGAACTGCTGAACACAAAACCAAGAGAAGCAGCCATAATGTTTTGTTATATTCCATGGCAAATATTTCTCTAGTTATTTAACAGCACCCATTTAAGCTTTGGATGTATTGAATAAAATACTTCTTAACCATGTCTTTTCCAGTTGGTCTTGAATAAGTAAGCTGGATTGACTTAATGATAAATATTTCAGGAACTACTTACCAATTTGGGTGGTATGATAGATTATATGTCATTGATTTAATGACATAAAACCATGTTTACGTAATGAACTTTTCACAGTCTTTCTCTTGTAAACATACAGTCATCTACTTCAACAATTCTTTTACAGGCTAAATTAAAGGTAGCACATGAGAAATGTAATGTATATGCAATATATCACAAACTCAGCTGTAACTTGAATCTAGATAGCAGAGTACACTGTTGCCTAACCATCAGGCTGGCTTTAGAGGAGTAATCAGCTATAAGAAAATGATGAGTACCTAATTTTACATCATTAGAGTTAATTATTATAACTGGGAATGCTTTTAACCTAAAGGTGAATGAATGGCACCTGTGCAATACATACGTCCATAATTTTAAATATCAGTTCAAATGAGAGACGTAGTGGGAGATAAACAACAGAAATTCTCAGTTTGTTCATACCTCCACCAGAAAAAAAGGATGTTATCTTTGGCCACTTGTGATGAAAATGGCGTTTAATACAATGTAGTAGTTGTGTGTAGGCTTAGTGGCAGGTACGTGTGATGGTGCTCCTAAATGTGCCGGTTCTTTGACTGTCTGGACCAGGGCTTGGCCCGGAGGCCACTTCGCCCCAGCCAGCTCCCGCGCCTGGGCGTTGGGAGGGCCCGGGGGAGCAGGAACCTTTTTGGGGGTGCTTAAAAAGTCTCCCAGGTCCACTGACTTATTTTACTCACTCTGTGTCAAGCACTGTATTTGGAACCATAATTCATGGGCGGAAAGGGGGCATTTTTGAATGAAACGGACACTTGTCGGTTTTAAAAGTCCAAAAAAGTCAAGAGAATGTGCTTTGCAGGTTTGCAGCGGAAGCTGGACACCCCGTTTTCTGCTGGAAAAACACTTGCTTCTAAAATGATGTTCAGAAGCATTCCTTAGTCTTTTCTTCACAGCTGATATTTTTCCCCAAATGGCAAAAAAAAAAAAAAAAAAAAAAAGCTTTTGGCTTCCTCAGCGTCTTTCACCCGGGGATTTCGGAGGTGTCTGTATTATCTGTTAACCAAGTTTCTGAATGTGCCGTGATTTCTGTGGAGTATGAAAGGATTATTTCGGTTGCTGCTCGGATGCGTGTGCTTTCTGTGCGCTGTGGCGTGCCGGCAGAGCGACGCGGGGCAGAGACCCGAGCAAGGCCGGTGTCCTCCGTGGCGGGCGCTGCGGGCCCGCGGGGTGCAAGGGAGGTCTCTGAGTGTTGACTCCAGGCGAAGGCCCGCTGGCAGTGGCCGTGAGCAGAGCTCCCCGTCGCTGCCGCCGCCGCGAGCAGAAGCCATCCGGGCTATTTTCTGCCCATCAGGCGTTTGGGGCCTGATTTCCAGCAGCGGTGTGCTGAGGACACCCGCTGCCCCAGCAGCAGGAAAGCTAATGGGAGATGCTGTTGCTCACTTTTCTAAAAAATAGGGCTCGATTTTTCTCCCGATTGAGTCGCCGGATGTCAAAGGCAGCTTATTTTGTCTGGAGAAAACAGTCAGAAGGGTTTCTGCTGGAACACGTATGTGGGTTCACCCGATTACAGGATCGGTAATTATGTGAAGTGACTTTAACCATCACCTTCTGTTTCAATTTTAGTTTGTAAAATGAACAGGGTCAACCCAAACACCCTTCTTTCATGGTTTCCAAGACAGCTGGAGATTTCATAAAGGTTCAGTTCCCAGCCATATACGCTTTATGTGCAATAGCATCTCCTAGGTACATACACCTGGCAAAATTACTCCGGGTCTAGTTTCCAACAGTTTGATCATCCGTGTGCCAAACACAGAAATTTCATTTCATCTAGCTCTTCTCACCAGCAACAACCTTTTATTTTAATAGCTGAAAATACAGAAAAAGTTGAAGAAAAGGAAATCAATGGTATAAACTACGCAGTGCCAATGATTATTTCAGGGCATGTTCTTACTCCCTTGTTTCCCAGAATTTAAGGGAGCACTTTCATACTTTAGAAGGAAATTATCCACTGTCAATGAAAAGTAAATGCACTGAACAGCCAAGCTACAAGTGAAAATTATCGTTGCTATATGATCCATGCAACGTGCATTTAGTGATTCTGCTTTAAATGTGGGGTACAGATAGTATTTGCTGTCTAAGGCCCATCTCTGAGAAAATTTGTTTTCATGCTTTTTCACAAAAAACTGTTTAAGTCAAAGTCATTGCAATTACGTGTATAGGTAAAATTAAGCATCCTTCTAAATGCTTAACTGAACAAGACGTTCAAAGCATTTCAGTGTTCTTCAGGACAAAGCACAAATATTTTACAAATGGGGAAGGAAAAGTGAAATGTTTGCATGAGGCCAAGGAACCAGTTACCAGCAGGATTTGAAGGAACTAAATTCCATGACTAGCTTCTTGACAGTCAGAGCACAATTTGAAAGCCATTTACATATTTAGATACAGGTCTAAGAAACTTCGTGATGGTTGTGTTTTATTGTTGTCTTTATTCTCTGGAAATGCTCTGTCTGAAAAATAGGATTTTTTTTAAAGAGCAAATAAACCATTATATGACAATCTATTACTAGTATAAAAATAAATAGAAATTTATGCATATTTGCTTGTTTTTGTCTTATAGCGTTGTCATGAACAAGTTTATAGCCTTAGCAATATGTTTCATTTTCCCTAGTACCATTAAAGCTGTCATTTAATTTTAGTGTGTGGTGTACGATTGCTTGTTGGTTTATCATCAAGTTTAAGGTGATACATTCCTGGAGCATGGAGTACGCTCTTTACAGCAAAAACAATTCCCTGATTGAAAAGGGAAAGAACAGTTGCTGAGCTATTGTTTCATTATTCTGTTTTTAATTTTTGTTTTAATAATTTATTAAATACGTAATGTAAGCTTCTCACACATTAATCTTTGCCTGAAAAAAAATTCTGAAAATAATTCCTCTGTTTGTTGTTGGGCGGTTGTTTAAGGAAAATTTATATACATGCTGACTTTTTAATAACAATTGAAGTATGGAAACAATTGTTTCCAGAGAGGGGGACGAACTTTCAGAGTTTTAGAAATAAAGCTGTAAATTGAAGTAATTTATTTCATATATTTTTATTGCATTTCCCCAACAATGTTTGTATGGAACAGATTCAAAACAAACCAACAAAGGGGTGTGCTTTTTGCATGACGAGTGGTAGACCTATGGCACTCTTTTTCTGAAGAAAACTGGGGATGCAAGAAGTTTGCATGGATTCGAGTACAGCTTAGCTGTGCACTGGGGGAAGCGATCCATATGGCCAAACCACTTGGAAGCAGCCAGAAGCTGTAAGCAGTTGAGTGCTGGGAGCATATTCAGGGGAAATACTGACTTCTGGCCATTACTGGAGACAGGTGGAGCCTTTGCCTGAGGCAAAATTACCATTCTTATGTTAGGGGATATTTCCAGTGCCCTTACAATAATGTAATTGTGTAATACTGTGCTACCATCGGAACAGGCTAGACGTGATGGCAAACCGACATCTCTGGACTGGCGAGGCTGAGCCCCGAGTGTGGCTTCCTGGAGGTGGAGACCACCAGAGGGTCCTGCTCACGCTGCTGAGCATCAGCCTCCTGCAGGTGTAGGTGACGGCGCGCGATGCGGGGACAGGAGAGGCTTAGAGCCGGTGAGGCAATTTCGTGTTCAGTGCACGCACTGGCACTAACGAAAGCCTCACAGGTATTTCCAGAGGAGAGTGTAGCCTTTCTACTCATAAACATCAAAGGATCTGTAGGGTTACTGATTGGGAACTGCAGCTTCTTTTACTTAAGGAAGGCATGGATAATTAATGATTTTGCGTTCTGATTAGCAAATTAACACTGCTAATGCTGTAACTAGATAACTGAATTTTGGTATTATAAAAACCTTTTGAAATGCAATTTGACAGAGCATATATCAGATTAAATTGGATTGATTATGGGAGTTTTGAAGTTGTTGATTTCTTTGAGAGCTCTGTTAACGAAGCATTATATTGTAACAGAACCCATTAATAGCACCGTTCTACTTCGCTAACAGCCCATTACCCTCCATAGGTAATAAAGTACATACGCGAGACACCATAGCAAGCAGGGTAGGACAGGGTACTCCACTGCATCCACTATAGATATTAGGGTACAGTTCTAATGTTGCTGTGCTGTGGGGTCTTGTTTTCACTGTCAACTTGGGCTGATAATGCTGAGTCCCACAGACTGCTGTCATGAAGCGAGACCATGGTTTTGCATTGTCTGCTAACATTGGTGGACTGTTGCGAGAACACCACATGCCAGGGAGGTGCAGTGACAATATTCTGTCTATTCAAGCAACTAGTGAAAAGAATTGGCACACTGGGACACATGCTGTGACCCTTTCAAAATGGCAATGGGACAATTACCTGCATGTAGTTTTCCTGAGTTTCTTTGGGCCAGATATTTTTCTCCCTAGAGGCCAAAGCAACTGTGTTGTACTCCGGGGTGCCATGCAAGAAATTAAAAACGGCCATTAAATATTAAAATGAGGAGGCCAGCCTCAAAACTATTAGTAACTAGAGACTTTGTCTGCATACCTTTTACAAACTTCCCTGCTTTGAATCTTGGCCAGACCTCTATCATCCTATATATTCAAAACTCTGGAGAGGAGAAGCCTTGGCATCTCCTTTCTGAACGTTAGTGCAGTTTCCGTGGAGTTCTTTGCCACCTTCCGGTACGTTACTCGCATGGTCCCATTGAAGGCAATGGGCAATGCCGAGGTACAACTCAAGAATAGCATCCAAAGTCCAATGGTGCATAGATATGACAAAGAGTTATTTTTCATCTTCTGAGCTTTTTGATAATAGTGATGATGCAGGAAAAGATATTTGTACAGCTGGCAGCCGAGAACTGCACTTTCTGAGGTCAGGAAGATAGGAGGTCAAAAAATAATAAAACCCATGGTGCTATCTTTTGCTACTTTTTGCAGTAAAATTTCCCTTTTTAGATCTTTCCAAGTCCACAGTTACCTACTGTGGTTGTCTGGGAACCCTGAAAAAGAAGCAGCTGCAGAGGAAACAACTAATAGGGGAAATAAATAGTACATATAATAGTAGTATAACTCCAGTTCTGTTGCCGTCCTGGCATGCATGGTCTGCTTCCTTAGGCTTAGGAGATAGCGTGAAATTTTTATTATATTCTGTGAGGAGATTTTTGCGGGTGGCAGGAAGATTAGGGATGTGAGAAATTATGTACTTTCTGGAGGTTTCTATTTATTTACTTTCCCCAGGCATGATCTTGCATGATCTTGACTGTAAGAGGCAAAATCTGGGCTCAGTAGAGGTTAATAGGTCTGAGAGCAATAACCAAAGTAAACCTAAACGCACCTGTCAAAGACTGATAAAAGCGTAGGTCTGTCAGGTGCCCTTATTGAAAGAATCTGCATTTCTGTAGTTCCAGAATTGCGTCAGCCCAGTTTCCTCTCTCTTTTATTACTTTTCAGTAACACAAAATTCTTAGGAGTGTCTGGTGCCCTGCAAGCCCCCTAAACATAATTCAAATTATTTGCCACCAGTACTGCACTCACAGTCTGGAACATTAAAATTCTGCCAGCACTTCAGGTTGGAGATGGTAGCTAATGTTTTTTTTCTTAAAAAGTCACAACCACAACAAAATCAAGACACAACACTGCTGGCCTTTGACATTAGACTCCTCTTCCTTAGACTAAATTTTTTTTTAAATGAAAATGGCTTTACACAGCTCTAATTAGACTGGGTTCGTTGGCATTCAGCTGAATTTACATTGGCTTTTGTCTCTTTTCTTTTAGTAAGTTTTAATTTTGTAATTAGACTGGGTTCGTTGGCATTCATCTGAATTTACATTGGCTCTTGTCTCTTTTCTTTTAGTAAGTTTTAATTTTCAGTAGTTTGGGTTTCATTTTGAAAAGTAGTCTCCACACCGTAAGTTGGAGACTTGTGCAGCAGGACCTAGAATCAAGTAAAATTTCAGTTTCATTTAGAGAAACATATGTCAAAACTAGAATGAAAGCACGCTTGTCAATCAGCAACCCATTTGTTTTGCTCTAGTTAAAAAAAAAAGTTAAATTATTTTGAGGAGGGGCAGGCAAAATGGGGAGGTGAAAAACGGTTAAAAGAAATGGTCCAGCAGATGCTGGCAAGGGTGAAAAACCTTGTTAATGTAGTCGCTTTCAATCAAGATTACAGAAGAGAGCAAAAAGCAGATGGAAGGGGTTTACTGGCATGAGTCAAATAGGAAAGTAAGAAAAGCAATTCCAGGGCATGAGGATAGTTGTGCAAGCTGGACCAAATTCCGTCTAAGCACCATCCTGCCTCTACCAATTGCTACTGGAGAATATTCGTAGGAAAAAAAAAGGCCTGTACAGGGTGATCATTGCTCTGTGACCTGTGCAGTTTCTGGCAGAGTGTAGAGATTTCTGGAGTGAATGTGAATATCCATGCCATGGTAACTTATTCTGCCAGTTTATCTATCATGGCTTTGCCTAATCCCTTTCTGAATTCATGTATCCTCCCGAAATCCACGGCATCCTAGGGAGGGAAGAGGGTTGGAGGATTGTCATATTTGTGACCTACAGTGTGATCCTCCTTGGAGTTCTCAAACGAGTGGGAAGGAGAAAAATCTTCAGCTACTGGCAGTTGCTTTTCCAGAATTTATGCAGAAAGCCATGTCAAGCTGCCTGATTAAACTAGACAAAATGTTTTCTCCAAAATATCATTTAGCCAAACATACAGATTTGTTGATATTGAGTCATTTCATTAATCCATTTAGATTGTGTGAGTTTGTTTGGCAGCTTGCTCTCTCCCTGTCTCTCTTTCCCCATCTTCTCAGGAATCATTGTATTCAACTTAGATATACTTAAATACCAATTTCCAGTTTTAGTATTTGATTTTTTTTGTTTGAAATCTACTTTAAATTCAGTGTAAAACTGAACTTCCAAAATGACTCAAAGCCAAAAGGATTTTTTTTACCTTCAGATACGTTTCTGACTGTTTCATTGTCAAAAAAAAAAAAAAAAATCTCCATCCACAGCAGATGTTGATTTTATTTTCAGAATTGCAAACAAACTGAAAAATAAGTTATTCAGACAGTTTTCCTCCTGCATCTTCAGAAAAGTCACATAAAGTTTAACTTTATTTCATAAGTCTCAGATGACAACATTTATATTTTAGTACTCATTGTTGTACTTCAGGCTTGCAAATAATCAAAATATGTATGCCATTGGTACATGGAATGGAATAACCCAAGCAGTAGCACTACAGGACCAGGTCATATTAAATTCAAAAAAATGTACAGTTAACTGTTAAAAATCTTACTCTTTACTCAGCTAGGAAGTTGCTACAGTACTCTGTCTCCTTATGACTTTTGTGACTGCTTGGGCAATCAAAATCCAAACTAACAGCTAGCTCTTGAGGACACTCTAGGTTTGTCAGAGTCCTTTGAAGAGGTGGGATTTGGTTAAAAAGATCGAAGTACAGAGTAAACTTGGCTGTAATATCTTCTTTTCCTGAAACCATTGCACTAAAATTTTGAAACGTAGGAAGTGTTTGAAGACTTCGTTTTGGAAACTACACTTCTATGATAAGTAAGGCCAGAACAATTTTAAAGGATATTACAATGTCAGCATGAACGATCAAAAAATGCAAATGATTTCATAAGTGGGCATAGTATTTTATGTTATATCAGTGAAGCAAGACAGCGCTGAGATGCAGACGTCTAACCCTGTAATGTTACAAGTAGCTGTTCTCTACCAGAGTTATTAGGACTCTTTTGAGAAAGAGCAGAAATCCCTTTGCTTGCTTTTATCTCAACCTTATAAGACACTTAATAGAGAACAAGAAGTAATCCTGATGACAGACAGTGCAATAAGATAATTTAGATTTTATTTTCCCTATACTTTATTCCACTCTGTATTTTATCACCATCTTCCTAATTAGGAAGATACTCATGAAAAGTGAGAAAATTGCTTGGATACTGGGGGCCTTTTGTTGGTTTATTTTGAAGCAGCAGAAGACAACTAGAATGACTATGAAAGTTCATATTCAATGCTAAATATCAACCTAATTAATGTCTAGCAGTCATTTATTTTGTAAAAGCCATTTTAAAAACAACTTTTTTACACCATACTGAATGCTAAGACACGGAGAGAACTACTGCTAATGTAAAATGGTACAAAGCCAGGACTCTGTCTTAAGTTCTAAAAGTGGTATGAGTCGTATAAGAAAATCTACCAGGATGTACATTTTTTTCTCCTTCCCCCCACCTCCTTTTCCTCTACAAAGCTAGCAAATGTCCCTTAGTGGAATTGTAGTTTCCAGAATTACATGTGGTCATCTGTGAAATAGAGGTGTTGCATTACTATTGCAGACTACAAATAGGGCACAGCAGACCACTCTCATCCTTCCTCATTACCACCTAGTATGTTTCAAAAGTAAAAACAAGATTGTTTTTTCCCAGTCGGACTGGCTTCCTGTTCTGCAGGCAGTGGATGAGCCTGATTTTACATCAATATTCTCAGTAAAATTAGACAGATGTATTAGTAATCTTGCTCCAGTCTGTGTGCTGACAAGCAGTGCATGAGTAATGAAGAGGTCTTTCCAATGTGACCCTACTGCAGAGCACTAATGAACAGGGATGTGCATTATTAGTTGATAGTATATATCAGAATTAGAACAAAGAAATTCAATTTAAGGTGCTGCTTACATATGTTGTGTTCTAGCTACTTTACAGAAGAGTAAAGAAGTGGGACTTCTGTGCTGGACCTGTGTAGCTAATGTTTTCCTTGTTTTTTAAGAAATTAATGTTTTTTCAAGAAGAATGTAGAAAGCATCAAGAAATTCATGCTTGTAGCTTTACAGTCAAAAAGCAGACTATACGACCTGTAAAATATTTCCATTTAAATTACAGTATGGATGAACAGATAAACGTTTGAAAAATGAACAGTCATGTTCGGTTACAGGTAATGAATATTTTACCTAGAAATGCAAATAACGTTTTTGTTTTAGGTTTTGTCATCCACTGCTACCTCAGAATTAATAGTCAAACAAATAAACTGTTTTCTGTTGTCTTCTCTAACATATGCTAGCAGACCTTATATTTTGCTTCCATTTTTGCGATTTGGTGATAACGGGCGGCAATGCTGTCCTGATTTCGGCTGGGATAGAGTTAATTTTCTTTGTCATAACTGGTATAGTGCTGTATTTTGGATTCGGGGTGAAAATAATGCTGATAACATCAGTATGTGACACATCGCTCCAGTTTGGCAGTACTGACACGAGTGTTTAAGTTTGCATTGCTAACACCCACAACACAGCCATGCACTGGGGTAGAGGCAGAGATGCACCACTCAACGCAGTCACAATCTTCTCCTGTGGTATAGTGGCTGGTGAGATTAATTTTCTACTCCTGGAGTCTTCCAGCTGTGTGTGCACAGGTTTTCACTAGATGGTCACCAGGAGAATAGGTGGGAAAGGAGAGGTGTGATGAGCCGAGTGTTGCATGGCATGGGGGAATAGTTGCTCCTGTATTTGCTCAAGGAGTCTTTGGCCCTTGGAGCAAAGATATTCAAAGTAGAGCTCCGAAGACATCTAAAGAGATTGCAGAATATTTCATAAGCTATGCTATTGTGGAAAAAAAGTTTATCCCTCTCAACTCTTTAATTAAAGATAGATGAGAATGATAGTTTAAAGGATGGTACTTACTGCTCTTTTGAACTTTCATCTTTATTCTAAACCTTTCTCTGCCCCAGAACAACTGGAGACTTTGGGGCCGTTCAGTAAACCTTTCTGGCTTAAATTTCCAGTGTTTATTGGTTCACTTCCCAAAGGTTCTTTCTAAGAGCAAAACCAAATTGCTTTCTGTAAATGCTGGCTTCGTAATTCATTTAATCCCCAACGTAAGGCTTTCCATGTTACCGTTTTATTGGTTTAGAGTATTATCATTTTCCACATAAGTTACAATGTTTCATTACATCTCTTCAAACAAATAATATTAAAAATCACTTCATAAGATGAAGTGCTTTTTCATTGTTATTAAATTACTAGGATGAGGAACACCTAGTTATGAACAGAGCGTGAAATCATCAATCAGTTTCATTTGACCAGCTAATTCGAGGAAGCATCTGGTCTGTGGTCTGCATGTCCCTCAGATGACTGAGGAAGCCAAGAAACAGTGCTTGGAAGACAAGCAGTCTTCCTAGTCCAATACGATCCAAAGTGATTTGTACTTTTCCATGAAAATGGTAGCAGCTTGGTCTATCAGATTGTCTCGGAAGTGGTTATATTCAGGTTACACACATATGCGAAGAAGCTTGAGGCTTCCTCGTACTGGGAAGTACAGCAGATGTGATTCTAATCCTCTCATCAAAAGCAGTCTATGGAAATGTCATTGCTTTCATTAAGAATAAAAGTTAGCCCCTAATCTGTATGCTGAGTCCTGTAAAGTTGTGGAAATAATGGAGGAGGTAAGTCATTCTTTTTCTTGCTGTTCTGTTCAATTTGTGTAATTTGGTTTCAATGTGAATTTGACTGAGTATTTGCTATTATACTCCAGTGAGACTACACTAGTGCTGAGGAAAGGATAAATTCTGGATGTGTTGAGGTCTCTTCCAGTTTATGGAAGGACTTATCTCATGTGCTTGCCTGTATTATTACAGGGTTTGATTTGTTGGTTCAAGAGTTAAATTCCAGTCTGATCCAGACTGCAACGATAGAAAGAAGCAGCCCCGTTGGTCTGGACGGTGGCTCCCTTTCAGATACACAACCTCACCCCTTGTGAAGGCATTCTCCACACCAGGAGTGTGGATTATTGATTAAAGGATTATCCCTGATTTCCCCATCTCATAGCAGAGCCAGGATTTATGAGCCTGTGGGAAGTGAAAGCCCTTGGCTGTTGTTTGTGATAGGAAATATTCATGCTAGGAAGCATTGTGTTGTCACTGATGGTTGGCACTCCTGGACTGGCTCTGAGATGTGCAACACCTGGGATCTGCCTGTGGCATCACAGGGTGAAGCCACACTTCCCCTGTACTTTCTGGACCTCTAATCCTGAGTGTCATTCAAGAAACATCCCCCTCACAGCAAAATGAGGCCATAGTGGGGCAATCCCCACCACTTGTTTCGTTCATACATACATACATACATACATACATACACACATACATACATACATACTTTTCCTTACTTTTGATTCATTATGTTTAACACACATACATCTGACATACTCCAGGAGGCATCCCCTGGACACACAGGTTTTTCGCTGCCTTCAAAGTCCCTCAGGGCTTCTGGACGGTCTCTGCTTGGGCCCCATAACATAGCTTCTAGGAACAACAGAAGTTTCTTTCCCTGTAAAAGTCAGCTTTTGACCAAGGAAAACTGGTGAGATAACCTCTTAAGGCTTCACTGAGGGAAATGTAGCAGCTGAGCAAGTTGGTAATCCTGCTGTCTGTAATTGAACTATTCATGAGCCTAAAATCAGGGTCATGAAATATGTATGTAAACCTTATGTTTTCACAGTAGAAAAATGATGCAAATATATTTTGTTTTCTAAAGAATTCCTTGTGTTCTAGTATAACAGGCAAATTGGATAGTTTTTGTTGTGTGATTGTGATATGTGATTTAACTATATAAATATTTTGACAATAGTCTGAACAAGTCTTTAATTAGTAAGCATTGCTTTACAAGAGCAAGTACAATATTAACTAAAACTATAATATCTTATATTTACATTTTACGGGCTTAAATGACATCAAGAATGTTTTTTAGACACTTATGAACTGATTGTGTTCACCGACTGTCCACAAGCAGTTTGAACCATCAGTGTTCTACTATCCCACATGCTGACTTTCACGTAATTTACCATTATGCATCCTGATTTTTGTAGAATGGGCATTAAAGGTTCACCTTATGTTTTTTTACAGTCACAGTGGTTGTACACTGAGGACTTGTCATGCCTGACAAATCAAATAATAGGTTCTCATGTGCTGGGACCAGTGCCCACCCGTACACTCCAAATTAAGCCACGAGGGGCATACTTAATCATGTTGGTTAGATGAACATAGTTAGAGATGTAGAGGAAGAAATTCATGTTGAGTAAACCTCACAGGAAAAAAAGAACCGAAGAACCGCGGTGCTGAACTGCAAACATCATACCTGGTACAATGCCTCTGCCAAGCTCTGAGCCCCATGCTCATGGAAGAGGCAGGGCATGCGGTGGGGCCGCCTGTCTGCCTGTGTCCCTGCCAGCAGAGCCCACCTCCGTGCCGATGGACCCTGCAGGTGCAGTGGCTGTGGCTGCTGTGGGCTCCGAACACTGCACTAGAGTGTTAGTGCTAAGCACTGCTAACAATTAGGAGAATTACTCCGTAACTCATATGGGGCCTTTCTAGAAGGTGGTTGTCATACGCTATTAAAGGTTGCATCTCTTTGTGCTCTATTGACTAAAAATTATACTTTAAACCTTTAAAATATACATCACAGTGTCTGTAGACTATAACATTAACAAGCTTGTACTATGCTGGGTTGACTGACAAGATAATATATATTTAAATAAAAAATGACAGTGTGTCTCCACCAGATTTCCCTGGAATTCAAGTGGCAATTAAACATTACTCAGTCTTCTTTGTACCACAAATTAATGAAGAGATAGAACACTCAGTGATGAAGCTTACAGCCAGAAAATACCATTTACATAAAGTGGTCATTAATAGGAAGTCAATATTTACCACACTGTAAATATGTAGCCTTTTCTTTTTTTGAAGTCAAATACAGGGCCATGGTACATGTAATTTCTCTACAGTGATGACTACTGTAGCTGCAAAGAGCTATCAAATAAATATATTGCCAACTGCCATTACTACTTGTGCTTGCCATAGAAATTAGAAAAGCTTACATATAGTTCTTAAATGAGGGCAGCATAAGTAGCTCTGGGCAATAATTCAGACTGTCCGATCATGTCAGTTTTACAAGAGGACCGTGACTAACAATAGCTCTTTAGTACCAGGAATAGTGAGAGCAACTTGGGATGGGATGCTGGATGTGGAAATTCAGGTTATGAGTTACCTCAGTGCTGCTACCTCAGGTGGAAGCATTTTCCTTTTTATAGCCTTAATTGTATATGAAGGGCCTTGTTGGAGGCACCTAAGTCTGGGCAGCATCAGGCAGGTCAGTGTAATATTTAAGAATAAAGAGCTGAACATGTATACAGTTGTTTCTTGCATGTGGTGATATAATTGAAGGGCTCGGGCCTTGTGGACTTTTGAAAGAAATCTGTTCATAGAATCATAGAATCTTTGGGTTGGAAAGGACCTTTTAAGGTCATCTAGTCCAACCCCCCTGCAATGAGCAGGGACATCGTCAATCTTCTTAATTCCAGATGCTGGGTTAGATTTGCAGTATGAGAGAAAGACCGTATGTGGCAATGCTAACCTGCGTAGGTGGCAGTAAGCGTGATATTGCCACTGAATAACACCAGGAATTCACTACGGAAGAGACGTCATATCTAAAATTAAAATTGATGATGGATTTAAAAAGCATGAAATTAGCTGAAGTCAATAAAATAATAATAAAAGTGACAGTATTTAAAAACAAAAGTCACATGTTCCTGGTCCTACACTTGGGTCACAACAACCCTGCACAACGCTACAGGCTTGGGG
>NW_010538448.1:0-2501 GCF_000687285.1 Phaethon lepturus
TGGAGGCAGGGAGCGAGCCGCGGTGCTGGGGGCAGGGGGCAGACATTACCTCCCCTGGCTCGGGCCCGGCCCCTCTGGGCACTAGCGCCAGGCGGCGCCCGGGGCTGAGAACGCACGAAGCCTGTGCATGAGACTGCAGCAGTGGGCCAGGACCCCAGCCCACCCTTCCCCAGCCCTTGAATGGGGCAGATCCTGATGGCCTAGTGGCAGGGTGGGAGGGGCGTCCGCACAAAATCCAGCAGGGTAGACTGGGTAGCAGGGTAGGAGCATGATGCTCTGGGCACTGCGGGTGCTGGGGCTGGCAGACTCCCTTCTGATGTGCACCTGGGCAGCCATGGCAGCTGGCATCCTCAGCACCCACCTCAGGTCTCAGGTGCCTCCTCCAGAGCCCTGCTTGAACCATGGCGGGCACCATCCAGGCTCAGCAGCACTCTGGGGACACAGGGGCGGGAACGGCTGCACAGCTTGCTGCCTGCAGTAGAGTCACATACCAGCAGGGATCCACAGCAGAGTGCCAAGTTTACAGAACTCTCTGGGCATGATCAGGATAGGTGGAAGGTGGAAACAGGGAAGGAGCTCAAGGCTGGTGAAGCTGCAACATCATTTTGGGACAGATAAATCTGATCACACAAGTCATGCGGGTTTAACCACAACTCACACAAACAGCCTCCAGTGGGACATTTTCCAGTCTCTGCTGCCCAGGGTCTCACATCTTACCTGGAGCAGATGCTCTCCTTCCCCAATATTGGGCCTTGGAGTTTGGCCCTGGAAGGAACATGAGGGAACACCAGAGAGAAGGGAATGCCCTTGTTTCTCCATGTGTGCAGTGCCTTGCACAAGGCAAACAAATCCTCTGCTTGGCCAATATGGGCCAAAAAACAATGGTAACCCAGCAGCAGTTTATCCACAAACCACCTGGATCTGGGGCTTCCTGCACAGGCAGGTGGCCTGCAGGTCAGGGAGAGGCGGATGGAAAGCAAAAGAGAATGGTTTATAAGCACAGCATGAATCCAGGAGGAGTGACGACTCCTTTCCAGGACCAAGAGATGAGCAGGGCACAGATCCAGCAGTAGGCTCAGGCAGCTGTCCTCCCCACTTTCGCACTGGCTGGCACAAGGCTTCCCATCCTCATACTGCTCCATGACCCTCAAAGGTCAATGGGGCCCTGAAGAAAACCTAGGAAATGCTCCATACCAGCCCTTTCAGACATGGAAGCATCTAGAAATGTCCTCAATCCCCATGCGAGAGCGAGAAACCTCCCAGCTGCAAGCACTGCTGCCAAAGTAGATCCCACTTGTGCCTGATGCTCTTGTCGGAAAAGGAGCAAAGCCTGAAGCACAGCTGCTCCACTGCTAACACTGTCTGCAGAGACCTTGTTCAATGCCAAATCAGCCCTAGGACAGCTGCTAGGCTCTTGTGCCAACACTGACACAGGCACTGGGAACACTCAGATCCTTTCCCTGGGACAGCCAAGCGGCTGCCTCTCAGTGCAGTGGCAGCGCAGATGGAGACGAGCCCACCTGGCAGAAAGCATCCAATAAGCTAGTGCGATACTGGATGGAGATGGCTCCAGCACTTGTCTGTGGTGCCCTTTTCCAATCTGTTTTTGCGAAGACCCTCTTACCCTAGAGCCAGGGAAGGCTTGTCACTCCTGCCATCATCCTTTCCCCTGTGTCACAGCTGCTCCATGCCTGATCCAGTTGAAGACGTCCCTGCTCATTGCAGGGGGTTAGACTAGGTGACCTTTAAAGGTCCCTTCCGACCAAACTATTCTGTGATTCTATGATTCTGTGATTCTGTGCCCTCTTGTTGCTGCCCTGCAGGGTGCTGATAAGGCCAGCCAGGCCTGCCCCAGCGCAGCTCCCAGACGAGCCCCAGGGAGCACTGTAACAAGACAAGTTATGAGAGTCCTTCCGTGAAATCATCAATGCTTCAGAGTACGCCCAGGCCACACAGTAGCACAGGCCAGGAGCTGCCCCATGCACTGTGGGGAAGGGATGATGGAGGATGCAAAGCAGGAGAACAAGGACCACCTGTGACATGATCACTCCCTTTGGGAGCATGGCTCCCCACACACATGAACACTGAACACAGCCTCCATAGCTCCGTCCCACAGCCTCTCTCAAAAGTTGACATCACTTTCATGTCATGTCTTGTATTCTCAGTGACAGAAGGATGGATGGGTTATCCTTTGATGTTGTTGCCATCCCCTTTATCTCCATGGGAATTCAGTCCTCATCGGGCTTCTCCTTTCCTCTTATTCCCATCACTGCTTTATCCCAGCATTCAAATAGCTCTTTTGTATTTCTTAGCTCTCCTCTACCTGCAGCACTCTTCCCTTATTCTGATATACTCTCCCCATCTCATTGAGCTCCAGGCCCCTTTGCTTTGTTCTCTCCCTACCTCCCTTTCTTTCTGCTAGTGACTTGTTCCTTTTCTTGTTGTGATTTGTCTTCTCTGCTCTGTGCCTTTCACTCATCTATTCTCCTTATCTCTTTTTA